>NC_056737.1:527992906-528092906 GCF_019279795.1 Protopterus annectens | reverse complement strand
CTTATCAGTTCTAGGCCACAACCCATGCCTGAAAGAGTAAAAGGTAAAACCTTCTATTTTCCTTGCATTTCTTGTATCAAAATGTCCCTAGCCCTAGCTGTTTCATGAATTCTTTTGTTTGCAATGAGTGACTCCAAAACTGTCATATAAATTAAAAAAATGGATACTATGTTTCAAAATGTACAAAGATTTGTCCTGGTGTTTTGCTAGCCCCAGAGTTCTTTGCTGTTTTGTGGACACTCTTATTTTTTTAACTGCAATGATGTCTATTCAACAAGTAGTTTTATTATACATGCTTCACAGTCACTCCTCTGTTAGCTTTCTGGTATTCCACTCAAACACAAATTCTTACATTTTGATCTATCTTATTGATCATGTAATAACTCTTCCATAACATCCACGTTCACTTCTGATGTCCTCATTCTTAGGTGTGGATTTAATAAGCTCCACGTAGGAATAGTAGAAGGCCTATATGGAGGGTACCATGACCATGCCTGAGGCTCCCTCTCAGCAGCCCACCTTGCATATTAATGAAAACACCCTACTGAGAGAGAGCTATGTAATATGGTTACAGAATCAATGTAAGGGATGTGTTGCAGTGTCCAGAGATGAGTAACACACCCCTTGCACTATTAAAGTGACATATGTCATTTAAATATTAAAGTTAAATATGTTTTTCTTTTTCTTTTTTTTTGTGTGTGTTTGGTCTTAGCAATGGAAATATACCAGACATTTAAAAATAGAAAACGGATACTTTTAATTTCATACAAAGGTCAAGTTTAAGTATAGCTGAGCATGTTTGCATGGCTAAGTGCTCAGCAGTACTTAAACGTAGCTGAGAGCTATATAGAAATGTATATCAGTTCTCAACACATCTACATAGCTGAATGATGTGTGCAGTAGGTGCACAGTTTGAATACACAGATAGACCATTCAGCTTTTATGCTTGATAGCAATATGTTATAATTTTTTTTATTGATGTATGTATTGGCATTTATTAACCAGGTTGGTCCAGCTGGGCCAGAAGCCTATTATCAGTGGAGACCCGAGAAGAAAACATCCAGTTACACACAAGTTTGCAATACCTAAAATATACACTCCAAGCTAAATAAATTAAAATACATAAGGTCAGGAAATATAGAAGTGCAATACATACACATAATAATAAAGTAGTAGTAATGAACAAATAATTTAATTTTTTTTTTTAATCTGGTTTGCCCTTAGCTAAGCTCTGCTAAGCACTGCTAAGCCAATCAGTGCTTAAACAGGACCCCTTTTAGCACTGCTTAGCATCATGCAGCTCCACTCAGCTGATTTGGGCACTGCTAAGGAAGCCCTGTTTAAGCAGTACTCAGCTCAGCTAAGCTGGTTTGTGCACTGCTAAGCATTGCTAAGCATTCCCAGTTTAAGCACTGTTCGGCTAAGCTCAGCGGGTTTGAGCAGTGCTAAGCGAAGCACCACAGTTTTAAAAATGGCCCAGTGGTGGCAAAGGGTAGAAAAACAGCCTTATTTAAGTTGAACAGGCAGGAATACAGCCAGAACCTGTTGGAGTTTGACCCATGCAGGAACTATGGCAGGAGTTGGAGAGGATGGGTGCTTCTGGGTGCAGTAGTGGGACATTCCAGAGTCCAGGGTCATGGTTGGACTCCTAGTAAAAGGCTATGGCATTCCAGCTGCCTCAGGGCCAGTTCCAGTGGTTGGAATAAAAATCAGAGGCCTGGTACCAGCTGGCACATGACCTTACCAGTGCAACTGGTATCCGGTGCACAGGTGAGCAGGTGTATCACCATTTTGATAACCTGAAGTGTAGGAAGGGGGATCTTTTGGCCACTTGGATCCAAGACGCCCAGGATGACAATATCCCACAAGTTTGTAAGTATTCTTTGTATTGTTTCACCAATAAGTAATCTGCATGTGTGATAGACAGGTATGCATAATGGTGTGCTTCTCTCATCACAGCAGCAGAGGAGAGAGCTCACAACCTGCATGCCCATGGAGGGTGCCTGGCCAGGTTACACTATGAGTGTGGTGAGTACAGATATATCTTTCAATCTACAGTAATATAAATAAGAAAGAGTACAGTAGTAATTGCCATTAGGTATATTCTGTTTTGAGTATATTGTAATGAATGTGGTTATAGACCTGGACTGATATAAGTGAGTAATGCCAGATACAGTTCAATATGCAGTAGATGAAAGCATGAAACCTGCTAATGTGAAGGAAAGAAAGTTACTACTGCATTAATAATGTTAAGGAAATTAAAGTTTATACATGTAATAAAGTACAACTGCATTCATAATGTTAAGGAAATAAATTCAACTGCATTCATAATTTTAAGGAAATTAAGTTCACTGAATTCACAATGTTAATGAAATAAAGTTACTACTGCATACATTGTGGAATAATAGCTGTCTTCCAACACCTGCATTATTTAAAGTGTTCATCAATAAAGACTGTTAGATGTATACCGATCACTGTTGCATGTCACTCCTAATAAAGCAGTATTGTGCATAATGTGTGTATTCTGGGCAGTTGGTCAAGAAATCAAGTATTGCAAGTACTGTGAAGTAAAGATGGGAATAATATCATGAAGCGACTGAAGGTTAGTGGATAAAAAACTGTTTTGGATAAAGTGTAGATGTGAAGCTGTAGTATAAGGTATAATGCATTATGATATTTATTTTACATTAAGATCTGAACCTAGAATAGCAATGGCTGAAGAAAAATAGTGTGTTTATGTCAGGATTATCTTGTGTTAACCATTGCATTTCAGCTATATGCATTCCTGAGCTTAGTTATGCTGCTGCAGGCAAGTATGAAACTGTAATAGCTCTAGACTACAAATACACCATCTGCAACTGTATATGGGTCAGGTAGGCAACCCAGCACTCCAATATGGTCTGTACACATCATAATATTCCCATCCACTAAGGGTTAAATGTGTACACTTGCATTCCAAGTATTAATACATAGTTTACCTACTATCTCTGTCATGCAAGAATCTCATGCATGTGTGTTCAAGTGTCACTGCAGTCTTGTATGACACTCTACCTCTTTTACCAGGTCACAGTTTGTTACCAGGTGAGTTCTAGGCATATATTAGTCAATCAATATTCAGCAGTGGCTCAGTAGCTCAGTGTGATAAATGCTAGGTATGTTATACATTTTATCACACACAGACCAGGGTTTGAATCAAGGGACAAGTACTACTAAATATTAATAGAAACTGTTATGTATTGTTAACAGATGTTCTCCCTACAGGAATTACAGGTAAATAAATGGCTGTAGTAGCTGTTCAAATGGGTTACTAATTTGTGTGTCCAGATGTACCAGAGTGTTAACAGCATTGATCAGCAAGGTGATAAGACTGCAGTAAATAAAAAGTCAGCAAGTACAATACTAATATAAATTATTAAAACAAATAAAATTGTTTAATCTTGGGACAGCTGTATGTCTGATGTGTCTGTGAATGTCTGCTGATAGTCTAATCCCATGCCTGCCAAAGATGACATGATAAGCATAAACTCTCTGTGCTGTGCATGATACATGTCTCCCAAGTGTTACACTGTCATGGACTGAGATCACTGTTGCCAAATCCCTGGGACACAGATTTAACAGGCACTTGATTTATGTCAATAGCCCAGTTACATTGCATCAATCCACGGTACACCTTGATAGTCACATATGTGCCCCTGATATGTAATAGTCTTCTGTAGTTGTATACCTGTAGGTGTTACAGCTTGGCCAATACTGACCCATGTGGATAGCCTGAGAGGTATGTATGTGCTCCAGAAGCTATAGGGCACTTGTATACATAAATTAAGGACAGACCTGTAGAGTATATACGAGTTCTGTTGCAAACAATATAGCCTATACTGGTAGTAATGGCATGTATTTCTCTTTCATCCACCCCTTATCTGCATCATAATTTATTATTCTTATACATCTGGTACGGTTTACTTTTAACATATGTTGTTCTCAAAATGTTATGTTGGGCCTTGTTGTTTATTATTGTTATGTATTACAATGGGTGCATACTAATATACCTTGTTGAATTACCTATGTTGCTGGCCTTATGCTGTAACTGTTACTGGCATTTTGTTACAATACTGACTATTATACCACTTATTTTTGTGTTCCATATTCTATGCGATCTTATGTTGCTGGGTTAAGTGGAACAACCTGGCATGCTGTTATAACTAACATTATATGTTCTGTACATTACTAAGCTATACACTTTGAAAAAAAACATCAACACCATAGCTTGACTGGGTAGGCAGGTTCACGTGGTTCCACCTACCCTATCTCAACCGCCCATGGCATTGGGTCCAACCACATCTGGGACCCAACCTGGAGCTGCCCCACCTTCCGTCCTGCACCACCTATGAGTGGAACCGCCTCATGGGATTGGGCCTAGCCCTCCCTGGGAGCAGGCATGGACAGGGAGTGGTCACCCAGTGAAGGTTACCAGGCATGGTGTGCAGGATCATCCAGCAAGAGTTTGACAGTTGACTGTGCTGGATTGAGGGTGGACTGGCCAACCTGGAGGGGCCATCTGGCCATAGCCCCCACGGCCACCATTTGGGACATGAAGGAGCAGTGGTGACTGCCAATGAGTGTGGAGCTCAGTCTCACTGCTGCCATCTGGGGCCACATGGGTGCCTGATTCTAAAACACCCTCCCCAGCCAAGGTCTTTACTCCACTCATGTGTCATACAATGGCCCTGTCTGCTGTCCTGTCTATCTTGAATGTTTGCAAATGCTACCTCTCCTATTCAACTTACCTCCTCACAAGTACCCATATCCCTTCCCCAACATTCCACTCTCTTCTTAAACAAAATGGGCATCTGTCCCACAAAAAATAGCACCCCATACATAGCTCTCCATTTTGTCCCCATGTACACTGCCCACAACCAATCATTACAGCAATTAATCAACACAGTTATGTTGCCCATACCCCTCTCTCTGGGTTGTTTGGCTCCAAATTCCAAATTGTCCACAACCTGCACACCTGTTGCTGTACAAGTAATGGAAAGCTATGGCCCTTTCCTACACCTGTCCTGCACATCCCTACTGGCCTTTCACATTGTTTTTCCCCCTGCTTGTCCCATTTCACCATTTTCCTATTGCCCCCCCTTTTTTTTTTGGAAATAGCATGGGTTTAAGAGGAGCTAAGCACCACACTGTATTGCAGTGCATTTCTCAAACCCATGCAAACTCACTTAAAACTGTTTAAAACCGCTTTAATCACCTGCTGTCTTTCTGACATTGTTCTACACATCAGAAAAAATGATTACCCCCTGCCAAGTCTCGAGCCCAGGACCCTGACAACTAGGGCGTAGTGCATTAGTTTGCTAGGTAAATCAGCTCTGAACAATAACAGGTGTTTCCATACACATATCCTGAGTGCCAGTGAAACACTGCTTATACATATTATGGGGAAAATGACAGCATACTTGGGACTGTGATGCAGACACTAAACCAATACACAGCCAAATAAATGCTGATGGATGTATGTGAGGCCTACAATATCAGGAAGAGCAGACAGCTGCACAGACTTTTGCAGATTTTCCACAGTTGTGACACCTGCTTTTGGCATGGGTGTCACGAAACCTATTCTGTGTGCTGAAGTAATGGCAAGTCAGTACAGATTGAGATTAGAAAAGCATGACAAACTGGTCAGTGTCACATGTCATACCCATCCAAACACACATGTTCATGCCAATCCTGTGTAACTGTATGCATGCACATATGTGTTGCAAATACACCTGCTATAGTATTGACTCAGTACCTCAATCTGTTACATTCCTAGCATGCTTTACGTTTTGTCACCCACAGTCCTGGCTTGCTTTCCAGTCGGTTGCACATCAAGTACATGCTTGTCAATACAACAAATGACTGACTGCGAATGTGCAATTTTAAGAAGACCCAGATGCTGCTACTGCAGATATTCCTAGCATGTTGTACATTTTGCCTCCCACAGTTTTGGCATCCATTCCAGTTTGTTGCATGTCAGGTACATGCTTGTCCAAACAACAAATACGTGACTGAGCCCTGCAATTTTAAGCAGGATCGGATGCTGCTACTGCAGTCACTGCCACCCATATTAGCATGGCAAAGGCCTGTAGTTTGGGACACACTTCACAAATAGGTATAGGCATCCTAAATGTCACCTACCACTCTCTGGATGGTATTATTACATAACATATGTACCTGAGGCACATGCCTCACCTAGACTGCTATGAGTACCATCACCCTGGCTATGCTGTAACAACAGAGCTGACACTCTCTCACTCACATATACAGCTTGCTGTCCCCAATGTGTTGACATTCCCCAGTATGACTCCTGGCCAGAATGCAGTGGCTGCATCCTATAACATTTGTGGCAGTATGTTCAGCTATCTGCTACAGACCTCCATACCTCTCAAACAACTAGAACAGGGGATCCACACAACACCCATACAGAAATGTTGGGGGGGATGGTCAAGTAACAGGAACATGTCACAATCTTGCCCTACAAACATACACAGCTGATAGACCAGCAGCTACTGCAGCAGCATGCATATTCTAATGTAAATGGCATATGAGATTCACATTTGTCTGTCCCTTTACTGACCTCAACCCCCATTGTTAAACAATAAACTGCCACATAATCAGAAAGTATGTTTTTAATGGCCAAACACAGCATGCCAAACTGTGGCCATACCACATAAATCCGGACAGTTGACAGTATTTTTACCTACCCTCTGTGATTCTGCAGTCCCCACACCTTAATAATGTACATCTCACAGGCAGGAAAAGGGACAAGGCCTACATGAAGGCCTTAAATATAGCACTGTGGTGCCATGCCATTGGCTAATGAAAATGCAACCCAGTTGTTCTTGATGCACTTAGCAGGTGTGAGCCACAGACTGGTGAACAGGCAATCACCTGTTCATGATCATTACCTACAAAAGGCAAGCTGCTGCCTATAGTAAACAGGTCTGTGACTTTTTTTATGAAGCCAGACTGCAAGAACATAAGGCATTATACTACAGGATTTCTGCACATAAAGGAGAACAGCACTATACCAGGTGGGAAATAGAAGAGCTCATGTAATGGGATGCAGACAGGAAGATGCAGTTATGGGAAATATGGATTACAACAATAGGTTTGTAGTACATATGTTGGAATGACATGTTGCTGTTAGTAGCTGTCTGGCACCTACAGGCTTCCCTTTTGGCTGTGTCTGCTGTGACATAGATCACAGCTCTGACACTCTGAGTCCCCCGACAAAAGTTGGCTCATGTACGAATGCTACTGGATTGTGTTTAAGACAACAGTGACAATATGTACCGGTGGATACAGCTGGCATATCACATGATGTACTGTCTGTCAGCACCTCTCAGTCTGTGAATGTGTCACAGGCATACTTCAAACATTGCGCAGGTGCCCCTGACTGTTTCTGATGTACTCTGTCTAGGACACTGTGTACTCTACACATGCATCCCATTGCTTGATAGCTAGACCTAGCATACCTGTTGACTCCCTACAGCAGTACAGCAAGTCATGGCCAGTAGTAGTTGGGGGACACAGGTCCAGCCTCAGCGACAGAGTGTACATATCAAGCATACAATGTAAGGGAATAAATACAGTATCAGATATTAATGTACCATAACTGTTTTCTGAGGAGTCGGGTGTGTGGCAGCCAGATTACCCACAGTCTGGGAACAAACATGGCGTATTGTACAACTGTTTGCCACATGTCCACATTTGTCTGGTAGAGGGTCCATGTATATCAGGCACATGTACACATTCTGCAAACATCTGTGTACTGTGGATGTCAGACACCTACAGGCAGGATATCTCACAGCACATTTGCAGTGCTGTCTGTCAGAGTCACACACATGTTGCTGGACTGTCCCCATACACTTGTAGTGCCACTCAACTATTTGTCAGATGGTGGCTGTATGACATGGTACTGGGACATCACCCATAGTGGACACACCATGGTAGATGGCAGTGATGGGTGTGGAGACATGACAACACAGTTTATCACAGCAACACAGGGCCATAACCAACATACCTAGGATCATAGGAGGTTAATAAGCTATTGGCCTTCAGGCCCTCATAAGCCTAGTCCAGAGTTTATACCATGTTTATGCAAGTCAGCTCCCAATGCCCCTGTCTAGGCACAGGTGGTATCCCAAGGGTGTATGACCTGTTTACCATCCAGTCATCCATGTTTCACTTAAAAAAGGGGTAAAGAGATACTCTGTCTGATGTGGACAGAATGTCAGTTCCACAGCTGGGTGAGTGTTTGGGAAGTATATCTGACTCCCCAACAATTCCTATTGATGTCTCAGAGCAGGTTGAGTGTGCATGTGTGGGTAGCTCGACTGGAGATTGAGTTACAGTTGTGCAGCAGTCCCATCAAGGTGAAGTCTGTCATTGCCTTGTTTGCCACACAGAGTTGACCTCAGTGGAGTCTCTATGAAACTGAGTAGAGGGATGGCATTTTAGCCTGTGTAAGGTAGATGTTTGAAGGCCTGGTATTCACTGTTGAGCACCTCTGTGTTTTCCCTAGCTGATGCATGTGCTTTGTGAGCTACATGATGAAAGGGGCATTATACTCAATAATGGGCCTTATTGGGGAGGAATACAGGGATGTTATGACCACCATGTCCATGGATGAGATACCCTTATGTTTGAGGCGGGCCATATAGAAGGCTATCCTTACAAAGGAAGCAACATGGTGATCAAATGTCATGGTGCCATCAACCCGTGTGCCCAAATCCCTCACCACTGATTCTGTGCTTAGAACATTGTTAGTAATGTGACAATTTGTGGTGACATCACTCTCCCCAAAGGGGATGATGCAGCATTTTGTGGTATACAGCATGAGGCCATGTATCTGGTACCACTCATGTGTCTGCGTGAGACCATCTTGGTGGATGTCCACATCAGTAGGTGATTTGATGACAGCACCCAGCATCCAGTCTTTTGCAAATGTAGTCGCCCACACCTCAAAGGTTGTGCCCTGCACCACAGAAGAATATATCACACATAACAGAGGCCCCAAGACAGAACACTGTTACGGGTCTACTGCTTGAGGTGGCTTCCCCTATATTGAGTAGGTGGGTGCTCTCAGTGTGCCAGTATGCTACCCATCTGGTAACATATGGATTGATGCTTAGTTGAGAGCACACATCTATGGCCAAGTGGGGAATACTGTGAAAGTCTTTGGCCAGGTCAAGGTAGGCAGTGTGCACTGTCTCCCCCTCATCCATGGCTTTGGTGACTGTGAAAAGAAGTCAACCAAAGGTAACAGACATGAACCCCCCTTGACAAAGCGAACTGTGTGTGATTGAGTGTGTGGAGGTCGCCAATGTCCTTATTAATGAGGTTCGTGATAATCTGTTCCATAGCCTTGAAGATCAGGCTAGTTAGGTGATGGGTCTATAATGTGCCAGATTGGTGGATGTTCCACCTTAGTGTAAAGGGATGACAGTTGGTGTCTTCCACTCAATTGGGACAAAGGCGGTATTCAGGCTTTGGTTGAATACAGTGCCTAATGGTGCTGCAAGTTCATGCTTGTGGTCATATAGGATGCATCCTGTGATGTGATCGGTTCCCATGGAGGCTGTATCCCATGACTTTGAGATGCCAGTGATGACCTGTTTTCTAGATATAAGGAGAAGGGGGCAGGTACTAGGAATGTCCTGATGTACTGACTGGGGGGACAGGGGGTGAAGCTTTCATTGACTGTCAGGCAGCATGTTTGGTATACCAACAGCACTTGTATATCTGATGTTCCTGACCACCACATCTAAGCAAGTCTGGGTGCTTCCTTTGAGGTTGCAGACATATGTGAAGAGGGAGATATGACTGTCTGTCATGAATGTCACCAATGTCGGCTTGGAGTTTGCTTTGCAGGATTTCAGTAATGATCTTCTTTGCTTGTACAGGCTAAGAAGACACTGCTTCACATTGGGCACCTGCTCCTTCTTGGTCTTGGCCAGTAATATCTCACTCTTGTTATAGAGTGTATTTATTGCAGATGTCCACCACACAGGTTTACTTATCCTTGCAGAGGATGATGTAGTCCTGTTGGGTATACCCGACTCCATGCAGCTATACAAATATATTTATAGTGCTTTGGTGTATTTGTGGATATTGGTGCCAGTTCCTACAGAGGGAGAGGGGGGTGTGAAGCTCTTTATACTATCATTTAGGAGGCTGCAATCAACTTTAGAGGTGTTTGTATGTCTCACCCTAGCTAGATGAGTATTGTGGGAGATGGTGACTTCAGATGTGATCACTTTATGGTTGATTTTACCATGGAGGATGATACTATAAAGATGTTGCAGTGGTTACCCATGTTGTCTATTATCAACTCCCAGAGATCTTCACCTCATTTGCAGGTAGCAACTAGCAGTTCCAATGTGTTTGCATTGCCAAATTCCATGAATCTCTGGGTATTTGTGTGTTGGCATGAGTTGTTCTTCCAATCTATGTTTGGGTACTTAAAGTCACCCCAAGATCAGAGTACAGAGTTGAACAGGTCCATATATGTAGAATGGGCTTCCTGGTCACATGTGGGGACCGGTAGCTTGCTATGAGTTGAATAGGGGTCTTGGCAATGGTTAACTGCACCTGGAGTGTCTTCTGTGTGTCTTATTGTTTCACCAGCCTAGAGGTGTGTAGGTCTTTCATATATAGTGAAACCCCATGTCCCTTGGCTTTACTGCCCACACCTTGGGGTCTGACTGTATGATAGGATGGGTGACCGTGTAAGGCTGGGGTGTTCTCTGCAGCTTTGAAGCATGTGTCTGTCACTGCACAGATGTCAGCATTCTGCAGGGTTAACACTGCTTGCAATGGGTGCAGATTCATGTTCAGACATCTACTGTTTAGCAGCAAGGCCTTCAATTTTTGATTTGTTGACAGTTTCATGTTGTTAGTGTTAACATCATCACTTTTCCTAATAAAGGCACTATGGTGGTGACAAGAATCATGGCCAGAAGCCTGAAGGCCAGGTGAAACACATAGAGGCCATCTCTGGCAAAGCATCATGGTCTGTTGATCATATCATCTCAGGCTTTCAGGTACTGGATTCCCATGGAATGGCACCAGAAACCATGCCAATTGTTAAGGTCAATCATTTCCTGATTGTATTGTGGCATTATTCTGGGTGACAGCAGACTGATGCTTAAGGCTACGTACATACCTGCCTGGGACACATACTCAGCGGGCTCAATCATGTGTCATGTTATATACTACAGGGAGGTATGTCTCAGGTCAGGCACTTCAACATGGACTATGACAGACTCATAACAGTATCTGTTGTTGAGAGACAGAAGTGCATAAGTGATGTGGCAGATTCTGGCACCTGACATACAAGTAACCGTGACCTTTTCCATATACAGCCTGGTGAGATGCACATCTGTGTGTCTCACAATGGAGTCTGCTATGACTAATATGTTTGATTTCTGGTGAAGCCTTAGTAGCTGTGGGACACAGGTGTTTGGCTATGCATGGTATGTGATGTGCAGGGCTGTGGACCTCACGTGCGTTTGTGCCTCGGCATTCTCCTTAGTTTGTGGAAGTTTATGTTGCGGACCTCTGCATATGTGGGGGTGTGTGTGGTGTAGGTGTGAGTGGTGTGTGAGGTGTACTGATTGTGTTGACAACCTTTTCAGTGCCAGATATGTGGGCTTGATAGGGAGCAAGCATTGACTGTAAGTTCCTAATGTCATTGCATCTCTCACAAATTGTGTCCCTTGGTGGTGTTTGCAGATGTTTGTCCATGTACATGAGGCGGTTGCTACATTATGTCAGGATGCCCATAGCAACCAGACTGGCAGGTGAATCTGTAGGACATTGTCCAGCCATATTTGTCTGAATTTGAGGGAGGAAGGCCAGGGAGCCCAAAGGGATGGGCCTACAGCCTAGGTGCTTAAAAGAAACGTAAGAGGCTTACACTACCACATACAATGTAGACAGACTATAAACAAGTAGTAATAGGGGTAACAGAAAAGCTGCAGTTGAGCACCTTAGGGAACATGCAGCAAGTAGCAGGAAACAGTAGGATGAGGAGGGAAATGCATGATGTATTGCCATTATTTTGCTAATAGTCACATACATACTGTGGTGAGAGATGGTGGGGTATGATGTGAGAGTTAGCAGTAGATAGTGCTGGCAAATGTGGATGTGCAGGGTGTGTACATAATGGAGAGCAATGAATGTAGTCCTGTGACATGTTCTCCTCTTCTTGTCTTTCAGGAGTGATGTGCAGATCGAGGAACTCACCATTTTCTGAGTCGAGAATGAAGTTGTAGTTGACGGCCTCAGACTGCATCATGCCATACTGCTGACAAGGAGTCACCATATGCAGAAACAACATGCTGCACTGTGGGCAGACCTTGTTGCATCATTAAATCATGTCAGGCTACAGGATAGAAGCTATGAACAGGTCCAACACCTGGCCACTGATATGATAAATGCTGCATAGCAAAGGGTGGCAGCTGTGGCCAGTGACTGTGCTGGCACCGGTGCAGGGCCTACAACACAACAACCACTCTTGGCCACAGAGGAGTTCCTTGCAAACCTGGGTTCAGCCACCAGCTCACAAGCATCCATCAACTCATATGTCATGAAGGTGGATGGCACAACTTCCACAGCAGAGGAGCATCCAGGTAAGCCTCCTGTGGTCATCACTTTAATACTATAGCAGTCATAGTGGCAGTTTCTGCATACCTGTACATGAATGTCAGGTCAATCTGTATTTGTGGGGGTTGTAATGCACATGTGTGCACACATACTCAGAATGTCAGCAATGTGGGCAGTATCACAGTTTGTACTGTACATGTTAGTATATGCAGATATCCTATACCAGTGCCACATTTCTGTTTGTTGACAGTACCTCTCCCCCACAATTCCATATGTACATCTGGTGTGGTCGGAGTCCAACACCCTGTAGCCATTGACTGTGAAACTGTTTTGTTATGGCTCATCTATACCATAGGAATATTAAAGGCTGCCAGTTTGCTATGGACACAACTGTTCAGCTCAGCCATAGTGCAATACTTGGATGTTCAGTTGAGGAGGGGTTCACTGCAGTGTATTGAATTGGTAATCACAGTAGCAGATTTCCAGGAGCTGTAACATATTTGCACATATTGCTGTGAAGGTGTATGCAGTCTACTCTACAGGGAACAATAGTATGGTGGAGATGGGTGTACTGTTTTTTAGGTGAAGGTCCATCATATACACTAACATGCCACTTATCTCACAGGTGTATAGTACTGGCAACATTAACCAGACATAGCTGAACTGCATGTTGTTAAGGGCCTGTCTTGACTGTGTCTGTTGTGGTATGCTTATGTGATGTGCATGAGATCAGTAATAAGGTGTGATATGTATAATGTTGTTGTGGCAGATCACCTGTATGTGTGTATGTGTGTGTGTGTGTGTGTGTGTGTGTGTGTGTGTGTGTGTGTGTGTGTGTGTGTGTGTGTGTGTGTGTGTGTGTATCAGAAGACATAATAGTGCATGTATTAATGTAGCCATGTCATCTTGCTCCTCACAGCTGACTGTGAGGGCTAGAGTGTGTTCCCCTCACAACCTGATGTTAGTGTCTCATCAGACTCAGATGATGACAGTGGCCATAGTGAGGCACAGGTGGGGTTGTTGGGGGCTGAATCTGTCCCATGGGTTGACATCCCTACTCCTCTCCCAATATCCCTGTATGCAGTCAGTATGCCCACACATACTTTGTCCCCTGCGGCCACAGATATTGGACAGTGAGAGAGTGATGGCATCAAACAAGAGAGTGTGGCGACTATGGCATCTGTGACTGTAGACACTAGCCATAGCCAGAGAGGTGGTGATGTCCCACACAGGCAGATTGACAGGGGTGCTCAAAGGCGGACTGCTGCCCATCCACCACCTGTCATAGGTGTCACATCACGAGTCATTCGAAGTATGTTTCAGTCCATCATGGAGACACAGGCACATTCTGAACACAACACCAGATAGATGCTCAGGATCATGGATGCATCACTGTCTGGCATCCATGACTCCATCTACAACAATGGTGATGCAGTGCATCATTTCGCCGATGTAGTGGACAGACAGTGGGGTGAGAGATCGTCAGTTCTTAACTGTGCATTGTCTGTGCTAGAACATGTGGTGGGAGTATGGCATTGGAAACGTGGATGTAGGTTAGCACCACCATCAGCTGAGAGTCCATGTCGCTGTGCACACTCACGTAGTGGCACCACCATCAGCTGAGAGCACACTCACTTAGTGGCACCACCATCAGCTAAGAGTCCATGTGGCAGTGCACACTCACGTAGTGGCAGTGTATTGCCATTACATGAGTTTGCACTGCCACATGGACTCTCAGCTGATGGTGGTGCCACTACGTGAGTGTGCACCACCATCAGCTGAGAGACCATGTAGCTGTGCATACTCACATAGTGGCAGTACCACCAGCACTTAGAAGGGAGGTTGCTGTCCACACCATGACATGGAAGGATATGGGCATGTGGTTCTAGGCAGTTCCATGAGGAAGATGGTCCCAGCAGACACCATTCATGATCAGCAAGTAGTACTACATCTGACCCTGGGCATGGTGGTGCCAGTGTCACTCCTGGCAGAGCCAGTTCCATTGTTCATGGCCGGAGATGGTGAACTGTATATCCTGCCATGTACGGTCCACAGCTGTCCAACATACTTTCATTTAAGGCTAGCATATGGCTTAACTGTGTATGCACACACATTCACACATCACTGTCACATGCAGGTCACCAACAGACACACACAGTTCCTCTCCATGACCCAGCTGACAGGCAACTGAAATTATAATTAGACAAGCAGATAAAGGTGGAGCCGTGATAGTGCTAGATAGTGATTTTTATGTAGGAAAAATGCAACTGCTATTAACAGATGGTGAGACATATAAAAGTCTGATATGATATTATTAGATAAAAACATTAGAAATGTACATAGTGAATTGTATGACCTACTGCTATGTGGAATGATAGATGTTGATATTTATAAATAATTTTTGGTGGAGAAACCAGTCATTCTGACCTTTAGGGGGCTGCCTAAAGTTCATAAAAGTTTGACTGACCCAAAGATGAGACCTATTGTCTCGGGGAGGGGGTGGCTCACTGAACCCCTCTCCATCTATCTAGAAAAGCAGTTTAGACCCATAGTGAATGGTATAGGATCAGTTGTTAAAGTATGCAACAGTTTTCGGAGAGTTATGCCAACTATGTGTTTTCTGATGGTGACACTGACAATGATTTATTGGTAACACTGGATGTCATCTCTCTTTTTACATCCATACCGAACACTACAGGTATGGACTATGTGAGGCTATTACTGATAGAAAAAGGGGTCTCTAGGGATTTAGTTATGAGGTATATGTTGCTCTTAGATATTGTTTTGAGCAACAATATATTTATGTATGATAAGGAGAACTACCTACAAACAAAAGGGGTGGCCATGGGCACCCTGTGTGAACTCATATGCCAATTTAGTGTTGGCATATTGGGAGAGCATTTACGTGATAGGAGGTACAGGATTCAGTGATTATATCAAGTATTACAGGCAGTTTGTAGATGATATCTTCCTTGTGTGGAAAGGGACTAGACAACTGGAAGATTTTGTACTCTATATAAATGGGACAACAGTTTTTTTGTCCTTTGAATGTAATAGTTCTTATATAGAATTACAGTTTTTAGATGTACAGTTGACTATGAAGGAAGATTTCATACACACAAACATGTTTAGGAAATCATGTTGGAAGAACAGTCTGTTACATCGCAATAGCATGTATCCTGCATATGTCTATCCTAATATAATGAAAGGCCAAGCCCTCAGAGTATCAAGGCTAACTAGCCATGATGCAGCCTATCAAAAGACACACAAGATTTTAGTGGATGATTTTAAACATCGGGGCTATAATGTGAATGAGACAGACAAGGCGATGAATGGAAATGAGATACAGAGAAGGAGGAAAGGGAGACCATTTTTTGGTAGGAATGATGCTAGAGTAAATGATGGGAATGAGAAAGATGTGATGAATTTGGGAAGTAACAATACGACTAGAGTGATAATCCCCTTTACAAACAAAAATGTTAAGCTAAGAGAAATAATAGATAGGAATTGGAGACTGCTAAGTGTAGATGAGAAAATGTCAACAATAGTGGGAACAAGACCGAGTATACATAAAGGAATACTAAGTCTCTAAAGCAATTGCTATGCTATGAGGATGGCAGAAGTTTGAATGAAATTCAGTCTGACAGACAGGGGACGTTTGCCTGCAGAAGTTGCAATCAGTGCTCATATATGGCAGGTGATAATAAGTTTGTCCATACAGATATTGGATAAGAACATATCTTTAATCATTATCCTGACTGCAAAACAAGGGACTTAGTATACCTGGCACAATGCTAGGTGTGTAAATTCTTTTATGTAGGCAAGACAAATAGAACCCTCAGGGAGAGAGAGAGGATATACATATATGCCATTAATAAAGAGGATGAAAAAAATGCGCTGGCTAAACATGTGTTGACCTATAGCATGGCACATAAGTTTAGGTTTAGAGCTTTGGAGTTAGTTAAAAAGACTGGTAGGATATGTAATATTAAAAATTACACTGAGGGGCAAGAAAACAAGTGGATTAAATGCCTGCAAGCCCACAGGATGAGTTGTTTAAATGATAAAATAACACTCAAACCATTCTTTGTAGCTAGGTCATATGCACATGAGATATTTGAATTGTTTTTATTAAATGTACTTTTATATAGGTGTTTTTAATATGAATATAGTTGGATTATAAAAAGTTTTCATAGTGAATATATATATATATATATATATATATATATATATGTGTATATATATATATTTTTATATATATAAAATACAAATAAATTATATGGATTTTAAGATAGTTTTTATGAATATATATGTGTTAATGTTGAATGTGATATCGTAATTGTTTTG
Source organism: Protopterus annectens (assembly GCF_019279795.1). NCBI lineage: Eukaryota > Metazoa > Chordata > Ceratodontiformes > Protopteridae > Protopterus > Protopterus annectens. The sequence goes on along the minus strand of NC_056737.1, from coordinate 528,075,908 downwards.
ATTAGTGGATTGGATGTGGATGAAATGTGGTTACTATTTAAATTAAATAGAGGATACTTATATATGAAAGTCTGATGAAACATTTTTACAACGTGAAAGCGCTCACTGTTTTGCTCTATTGGATTCATTAAATCTACGTGGAATTTTTGATATCTGCTGTGGTTTTGCCTCTTGTGTTCTTTCAGAAACACCTTTTTCTGTTTCTGTTCCAGGGGTCTGTGTGTCTATGCTGTGGATAACTGATGCAAATACAATGGCTCAGGATGGCATGGTAGCAATGCAGAAATTTGACTTCACCAAGGTATGGCTGTATATGTGCATGCTTACCCAGATGCGTATGTGTAGAACAGTGTCAGGGACAATGGGGGTGGACAGCATAATCTTGCATGCATACCCCATGACACAATATGCTACTCTTGATACATGTCACCTGGGAGTTCAGTAGGATCATAGGTTCATAGGATCATAGGAGGTTGCTAGAGTATTGGCCCAGGGCACTTACAAGGCTAGCCATTATTTTATCTCCAAAAAAAACATCAGGCAGCATCTCTTGTCCCTGTCAATGAGGGAAACAGGTGGGAACCCTGGGACAGAACTGTGTTTTCCCATCCACTCATCATGGTTGCACTTGAAGAAGGTCTGCATGATACTCTGTTTGACATGTATGTGATGTGTATTCCTGAGACAGGGCAGCATCTGGGAGACAAACCTGTCTCACTAGCAAGTTGTGCTAATGTCACATATCAGAGTTAAGCCTGTTATGCAGGTAATGCATGAGGGGTAGAATTACAGATATGGGGCAGCTGTAGTACGGTAGGGTCCAACATTGCCTTGTAGGCATGATACAGCCCACCTCAGAGCAACCTGTCTGATACTGAGTGGAGCAATAGTGATTTGAGCCTGTCTGCATTGGACAGGTGTTGAGGCCATGGATTACCTTTGTGAGGTATTTCCGTGGCCTTTCCAGTTGGTGCAGCTGTCTGGATAGGTACATACCAAACAGGCATTGTAGTAACATATTGGTGTATGATGTGAGAAGTATAGAGAGGTAATGGCCACCTTTATTTCTGGATGCAATCCCTTTATCTATGTGATGAACCATGTGCAAGGCTTTTCTGACCACAGCCGCTATATGATGGTTGAATGAGAAATTATCAGCCTGAGTTCACAGGTGTTTCAACACAGGTTGTGTGTTTAGGGCATTACTATTGATGTGGCAAACAGTTGGGCCATGTCTTTGAAGACTGGTATGATGATACTTTTTTGTGTTTAGGTTGAGTCCAGGACCTTGGTATCAGTCCATAGTTGATGTAAGACCCTCTTGCAGTAGATTAACAACATATAGGGAGTGAATGACAGACAGCTCCCAACTTACAGTCATCCACACACTTGGTCAGTACCTATAAAAGGAGGTGGTGCTGAGTGGTATTCATATCTAGATACGTGTGGGTTATTTAGGGGCTGCAGCTACTCAATGGGCATCCAAATGTATACATATTGCACAAACATAGGCAAGACAGACTACAGTTGCCACCTTATCAAATGCCCAGGTTGGCAGGACAAATCATACCCACAATAAGTGCAACGGACAGAACCTCAGTTTTTTCAAAAATATAACACCTTATTTTTGTAGCATTTGCATAGATTATGCTATTTCTCGTAACATTTAGGTGTCTGTGATGTAAAATGACTGTTTTGTACAACTATGACAATAATGTAGGAAATGTTTGTTATCCTACACTCTTGGGACATTTGTATTGTTTTAATTATTTTCACAGGACACACCTAGTCAAACATGGACTGCAACTTCCACAGTGAGAGAGAAGGTAACACACTCACACTACTGCAAGGAGGTATATGTATACACACACACACACACACACACACATACACACACACACACACCCACACCCACACACACACACACACACACACACACACACACACACACACACACACACACACACACACACACACACACACACATAAACTGCCCTTGTTAGGAGTAGAGCCTCTACCTGTCTAGTTATACATACTATAGTGCTATATACGTATCACATAAGCCACAGACCTTATGTGTTTTGGAGTGCTTGCCACTACTGTTCAGGTGGATGACATCTGCAGGCACTGTAAAGGTTGCCAATGGGAGGTTTAACAGGCTTGCACAGGCCCTTAAAATTGTATTACCATTGCACACACACAGGCATACATTCACAGAGTTGCTAGTTTTGAGAGTAGAACCACTACCTATCTAGTTATACAGACTATAGTACAAGGTACTTATCACATGTGCCACAGAGCTAATGTGTTTGGAGAGTGGCTAACTGTGCTTCTAAGGTAGATGACATCAATAGGCCCTGTAAAGGTTGCCAATGGGGGGGGGGGTTAACAGGCCCTTAAAATTGTATAACCATAACGCACATGCACAGGCAAGACAGACACACTGCTGCAAGGGGATATAATTACACACACACACATATACACTCACAGACTTGCCATTTGTGAGAGTAGAACCCTTATCTATCTAGTTATATACAAGATAGTACTATGTACTTATTACATGTGCAACAGAGCTATTGTGTCTGAAGTGTGTCTCATTGTGCTTCTAAGGTAAATGACATCAGCAGGCCTTGTAAAGCATGCCAATATGAGGGTTAACAGGTAGCCATGGGCCTTAAAATGTAATAGCATTGCACACACATAGACAAGACAGACACACTGCTACAAGGGGATATACTTACACACACACACACACACACACACACACACACACACACACACACACACACACACACACACACACACACACACACACACACACACACACTTCCAGAGTTGTCATTGTTGGGATTAGATCCCGTGCCTATCTAGATGTATATACTATAGTGCTATGTACTTATCACATGTGCCACTGAGCTTATGTATTTGCAGAGTGTCGCAGTGTTCTTCTAAGGTGCATGACATCAGCAGGCTCTGTAAAGTAAGCTAATATGGGGTTTAACAATTAGGCATGGGCCTTAAAACGTATTAGTATTGCACACACAAAGGCATGACAGAGGCACTGTTGCAAGGGGATATAATTACACACAAACACACACACACACACACACACACACACACACACACACACACACACACACACACACACACACAGCGTTGCCATTGTTGGGATTATATCCCCTACCTATCTAGTTGTATAGAGTATAGTGCTACGTACATATTGCATGCACCACAGAGTATATGTGTTTTGAGTTTCTGCCACTACTGTTGGAGTGGATGATATCAGCAGCTGTTGACAGGGAGGCCACTGTTGTGGAGGCCACTAGTCACAGGGCCATAAAATGATTCACCATTGCACAAACATAGGTGAGGCATGTTGGGCATGTGTATGCTGCTGTATGTGGAATATCTACACACACACACACACACACACACACACACACACACACACACACACACACACACACAATTGCCATTGTTTGGATTATATCCCCTACCTATCTAGTTGTATAGCGTATAGTGCTACGTACATATTGCATGCACCACAGAGTATATGTGTTTTGATTGTCTGCCACTACTGTTGGAGTGGATGATATCAGCAGCTGTTGACAAGGAGGCCACTGTTGTGGAGGCCACTAGTCACAGGGCCATAAAATTATTGACCATTGCACAAACATAGGTGAGATGTCTTGGGCATGTGTATGCTGCTGTATGTGGAATATCTACACACACACACACACACACACACACACACACACACACACACACACACACACACACACACACACACACAATGTGGCTGATGTGAGATTAGAGCACATACCTACCTACTACTACACACTACACCTCACCGTACTAGTTGCACAAATCACTGGTAACAATTGGTGTGCAAGTGGCTGCAGCACTACATCAAGCTATACCTTTCTGTGTGTCTCTTTCTCTCCCCTCTCTCTGTCTTTCTATATGTATATATATATATATATATATATATATATATATATATATATATATATATATATTACCCATATATGTGTATGTATATAAAACTGTACAGATACACACATATATATATATATATATATATATATATATATATATATATATATATATATCTTATATGTGCCACAAACTGATAGGTATGTGGAATCATGTCTAATGGGGATAGGGAGAGACAGTTAGGTATACATAGCTGTCTGTATGCACAGAGATATATTGACATCTCAGTTTTGTAGGCAGATAAGGCTTCAGACATGGGCTGAAATTAGCTAAGTGCAGGAGGATGTCCAGTGTGACCATTAGTACTTACAAGAGGACTCCAGTCCAGACCTACCTGTACTACAGCCTGGGATTTTGTGTACTACAGACAATTGGCTGCTGCACCTGATTACACCTCCCTGATATAATGGCCAAGGGATTCCACTGCTGTGTGCTGGCCGTAATATCTGACTCATATCTAGGGTGTGTACAGATTGTATTACACTGAACAGGGTTTTCCATCACATATCTGTTACGTTTTACATAGCAATGTGATTTCCTGGTACATTGACATGAGGAACTGCTGGCAGACATTTGAGTTACTGACTACATACACAGCAGGGAACTCCTGCTACTGCACGACCTGTTGTACTCTACACTTTCTACATTTGTCTGGCCAGTAGTTCATCCTTCTCCTTATATGTGGTCCTTTGTCCAACTCCTGTTCCTGGCTTTGCCCACAGTTGCAGCTCTATGTAGTTGTAGGTATGCTGTGCCTGGGGTACAAGATGTAACACCACACACATGGTTACAGACTTCACACCTCTGACTCTACCTGTTTTGCAGGATGTCCAAGATTGCACCCCATTTTTCTGCTCTGGTCCTGAAACATTTGTGTTGTATTAGTATATAATGCTACATGGTGCCAATACCTCTCAACCTTTTAGAGCAAGAAATCTGGACAAAGCCATATATAGCATTAGGACACAGGCCCAAAAATAGGGACAATTTTGTAATATTGCTCTTACAAACTTAGACAGTTGGTGGAATATCAGGTTTCATATTAGCATAAATTGTCTGAAGGGTATAAAGTCTGCATCTCAAATGTCTGTCATTATTTTCTAACTTCAACCTTTATTGATTTGCTACTAGTTTGCCAAACAACTACAATGTTATGAAAAACAGACCAGACATGTCATCAGGTTGATTGGGACAGCCCTGGGATTGTGTGGTCTGCTATTACCTTGCAAACATAATGTTGCTGCAGTTGTTTGGGAACAAGGGGTGTGTTAATGGTAGGGGACTCAAGCATTGACAGTCATGCATCTGTTCTATGACCCTGCAGTTTGCCATTTCCCCTTGCATAGTGCAGTGGGCTTTGCTGCCTTGGGGCCTACTACATATTATGGAGCAGCTAGTACTGGGCAGAGAGCTCCTGTTGTCCCACACAGCTCCCAGTAGCCCGCTCTATTTCCTATCATACATGCATCAGGTCCATACATATGCTACCATAGTCTAGTACTCCATACATTTCTTGTAAAGAAGAGTGACTTACCTTGTGTCTGTAGTTGAGATCACAGTGCTTTAGGGCTGAATCCTTTTTACTATGTACGTGAGTCAGTGTGTGGTGTCAGTCCCTAGGTCTCTAGGATGTCAGTGCATGTGCTATGTGTTGCCTCTTTGCCAAGGCCAGGGCATGCTGGGCATGTCTATATCTCCCTACAGGAGCAGGTTCAGGGGGTTCCTCTTCCTAGTCCCCCTGTGGCTGTAGGGACCTTGACATGGGTGGGGGTTGTGTGTCTTTTCCCTGTATTATTCCTGCTGCAACTGCTTCCACAGGATCATATTGTGTAGTATGGCAGATACTGTGAACATGTGTGCACATGTGGTTGGAGAGTACTGCAAGGCTCCACCAGATATATCGAGGCAGCGTAACTGTGACTTGAGCAGCCCAAACACAAGCTCTGTGATGTTCCTAGTTTGTGCGTTTGCCTCATTATGGTGTTCTTTGGTAGGTGTGTGTGCATTTCTGATGAGTGTCATCATCCATGGCTCCAGTGCATAGCCAGCATCCCCCAGTAGATGGCCATATGGTATGTCCCCCCGGCAAATGACTGGTACAGCTGTGATGCGTGCTAGATGTGGAAGTCATGATAACTACCAGGGCTGCCAGCACATATATTCATGATAATGCCCTGGGCATTGCACATGACCTGGCAGTTGATGAAGTGATACCTCTTGTGGTTGACATAGACTCTACCATCCTCTCTGGGTGGTGCTTTGATGTGCACATGAGTGTAGTCTATGGCACCCAGTACCTCAGGGTAGTGTGCTACATGGTGGAAGAGATGCATATTGCTGGCCCTCTCCTCAGGGGTATGGGGTAAATATAGGTGCTTACTGGTATGTGCTTGCATGGCATCCAGGAACCGGTGGAGTACCCTGGATGCAGATGGCTGTGATACCACCATCATGTCCCCAGTAGGTCTTTGAAAAGTACCTGTAGCTAGTATTCTAAGGGCTACACATAGCTTTGTTTCTACTGAGATAGGTTCCCCTCTGTTGGCTCTAAGTCTGAGTTGAGGCAGCTCGGTGAGTTCTTGTAGTGTGTCCCTGTCCACCCTGTAGCAGTCTACTGTCTCAAGCTCATGTAGCTCCTGGAAGCTTAGCCTGGGCCTGAACACTCTTCTCCTTCTCAGTCTAGGCCTATTGTCAACATCAGCACCAGCACTGACCTCAGCCTCTAGCACATACAGATGTAGCAGAGCAGCAGCCCCTATCAATTTGTCAGTTAAAATGCCCAAATGTGTACTCCAATGGTGCAGAATATGTTGGAAAAATCAGATTGAAGGGTGTATGCATACTTTATAGTAGTGTGCTGCAAATGCAGCCTGTATGATTGGCTGACTGTGATGCATTCCACCTGCTAGGTCTATCACTGAAGGTTTTGAGTGGCCCCATGTCAGTGGAACAGGGCTTATCAGTCATTTCTACTTGATTGGCTTTCCCAGGCTATTTCCTTGCATTTTTTACACATCTTTCACTGCTAAGCACTGGGGCACAGCCCGCATACCCGTGGAGCTAGTATAAACAGTGCTCAGCAGTCTAGTCACACCCCCATGCATGGGCATATGCAGCTTAGCTTAAACCAGCTAAAACCCACACCCCGCAGCTAAACAAAGCTTAGCAGCACTAGACACTCCCCCCTGCTTAGCTGTCCTTAGCTGAGCACAAAAGGGTGCCGCTGAGCTCCAATCTGCTTAAACACACTATGACACACCCCCTTTTGATGTCAGCTACCTGATATATTGACGCACACACAATTCTGGCCTTACACGGGTTTTATCTGCAGACACAATGGCCCATTTTTGCTATTCAGTAACTCCAGCTCATTTGCATACAGATCCTTGCATATTCCCTGGATACTTCACTACTCCAGGGCCTGCCTCCTTAGCAACAACTGACACATGCCATTGTACACTATGCATGCAGACCACTATAATGCGTTATTTTTGCAAATGTCTTATTTTAGTTTTTCAACATTTTAATCATTTTTTCCATAATGGCATGTTTGCATGTTTCTGCACCCCACACAAATGTAATATGTGTATTAATTAAATATTTTATAATGATTTGCATTGCTTTTTTGAATCAGTGGACATAGTTTTGGTCATTTCCAGCCCTACATTGCAGTATCCAGCCTTCTTTATGGACTTTTACTGCTTCTGTTTAATTTTTTAATTTCTGTACACCATTACTTTCCATGTACATTTCTGACACCAACATGCCACCTACATGGGTACATTGCAGCTTATTGGATCACAAACCACCCTCATTTGTTATTGTTAGTGTATGAGGCTATTTGCATTCCACAGACACTATGTGTCAGCACACTCATGCATGCTCTTCTGCTTTGTTTACTGGATCGCTCAGTTGTCGGTTTCCATGCTGGGGCCATGCCACTATGCCTACACAGAAAATCACTCTGTGTAAGTCTTATTGAATTCCCCTTTAATCTTAGTTGCTCTGTTTCTTGTATTGTGTACTGAGTGACATCCGTGTGATTGCTCAGGAAACATTCTATTTCCTGGGTACCAGCCTTAGTGTCTGCCATAAAGTTTTCTACTGCTATGTTCATTTTGCAGAGCACCTCCTGCCCTCTTTATTAATGGGTGCAAACCCAAAGCCTAATGCTTCCCTTCCCCCAACCCTAACCCTAACCCTACACCTTAATATCATTAAAACTTTTCTATAACACTGCCACTATTCAGACAAATTTGAGGCTAGTATTATTGGAGGAGGTTAATTTTAATAACAGGGGAGGAAATAATTTTCCTAGCTTAATATTATTGTTTGTGTTTGCTATTATGTATGATCGGACTTATTTTGTTGGTGTTTTACATTTGACATTATGATAGTTCAGTCATACACAATAGACCCAAATGTGTACTAGACCCCAACCCCCACACACACACAAAAAAAATCAGCTCTGTACTATTCTTTATTACATAACAGTGTTTTCATGTTTTATCACTTCAGACTATCATCAGACTAATACAGAACTACAGAACTTAAAATGTTCAGAAAGAACTGTCATGTTATATAATAGGCAACCAGTAACAGTTTCATCATACATAATTTAAAATAGCCACATATTAAAACCTTAAAATATAGAACCTACAATAATACATAATTATACAATTACAAAATGCCAACTGCTACTTCAGAATAAATACATAAATTTAATTCACTGTGCAAACCTCTATTTTATGTTAAAGCCTGTAAGGAATAGAAGTGTAATAAAGAATAGTACACATGTTTTTAATGTTAAAACTTTACATGGAAGGCCTTCTGAAGGGTAGCTTACTAATGACAGTACACTAATCAAATTGCTTGCTCCTTGAACATAAAATATGTTCTGTACAGGAGAAAATTAGTGCAGGCTACTCAAACCTCACAGTCAGTGACAGATCCCTTCTTAAACAGTGACATCAAAACCCATCAAACCCCTTTCATCTTGAAAATTCAGTTAGAATAGGAAAAATATCATAGAAATAGTCAATAAAAATCAGCAAGCACCAGAAATACACATGACCAAATTCAGATGTATTAAATATTAAAAAAACAAACTGAAATCAGGATTGTGACACAAGTTATTCATAATTTTTAGTAATAAAGCATTTAAAGTTCAAACATAAATACTTTATCAGATCAGGAACAGTAAAAGGTTTTCAGAAAGGTGAAAATAAACCACACAGTGAAAGCAGAAACACAATCCATAAAAACAGGTATCCAAGCAGTGCTGGACAAGATGGGAAGAGATTAACATGAAGAAAAAATCATCAGTCCCAGCGCAGCAGAAAAGAGTAAGTCAGTCTTTTTAACCAAGGAGTCAGATCTCACACACTCACAAACAGTAGAAAGCCTCTAACAGCATTATTTGGCCTATGAGGTAATGCGAAGATGAAAATACACAAAAGTAAAACAGTGCATAAATACAAACTCATTAAAATAACAATAAAATGCAGATACAATTACTGTACAAATTCAGCTAAGTAAATGCAACAGGCAGACTATCAGCTAAACAAACGTTCTCTTTTTTTCAGACACAATCAGAAAGAGAAGAATGGTACATCAAGCAATAACAAATCAATACATTTAAGAAATATTTTTATGTCTTCTTTAGCTTGCCATAAGCGCAGTTCTTGATCAATCTCTGTCTTTTCCTGGACATCAGAACAGAACAAAGAAATGTGTATAGTGAACTCTGTTTTATAGCAGAGCTATACTTTAACTGTCAAATTCTTATGGCATGGATGTCCAAGTAGTAGAATTTAGATGTTAGATGTTTAATCACTGCCTAGTTCCAACTCATTTGTTGAATTACTTGTAGTAATGATCCTAGCACTCTAAGTATATTGCAATTGTGACTACATATGGCAAGTAAATGATTTTAGACTAAATACAAAATGCTCACTGTCTCAGAAAGTTAATAGTACAAGGTGAGCTACTGTTAAGGTATTGTGTAGTGTTGGCTATGTTTAGAAATTAAACTGCATCACAGGTTATAAATATTAGAATACCTGAGACAGCAGGGGCTATTTTAGAAAAAGTATTCGATAATTATTTGTATAAGAAAATTAAAAATACTCTTCTATGTAAAGAAGCTATTTATATCTTAAACTTTGACACTTTGGCACCTCAAGGAATGAATGTTGATTTTAACTGGAGAGTTTTACTTTAAGTTTTGTATTAAATGAATATGTGACTGATTAATAGATTTATTGTTTAATTAGATCAATTTGTATACTATAAAAATGGAGGGTAATGGATACCATGTATTCTCCTGTGAAGGCATTCAAGCCGAGACGTCAGAGGATTATTAAACGTTTTGTGGACACTGGTTTTGTGTTTTTTTTTTTTGTTATAAATGTTAGAATACCTGAGACAGCAAGAGAAAATTAAGATAATGAGTAAGATCAGACAACATTTTGAACATAATCATTTTGATTGTACGAGGAGCTCTTGTGTCATAATAAATTAGGTGTTTCTGGACAAAGATCTAACCACTGTAATTTGAAGAAATGTATTTGCTGACTCTGGATGCAAATGATTCTATCTTAAAATTTATTAACCAAGAAAAGGCATTTTGAAATATACTGGTTTAGATTTTTCATATTGATTTGCAAAATAAATTAAGGAAAATGCAGTATTATAAATAAGATTTGCAATATAATAACCATTAAAAAAGTTCTTGCAACAGCTTTTAGCTCTATGGATTATGTTTGGGACACTAGAATGACTCCAAAGTTGCCTCATGTAGAGTACATGAACTGGAAGAAGAAAGATGAGTCAGAGTAGAAAGCACAAAGATAGCATTTCACCGTGCTCAAATTTTATTTTATTTATTTATTACATTTGTTGACCGGGTATGTCCAACTGGGTCAGAAGCCTGTTTTCAGTGGAGACCCGAGGAGAAAAGCTCCACAGTAATATATAACAATACAGAACCATAGTAACATAGTAACATTAGTACAATAGAATTATTTTACAGCATCTAGAAACAATAAACAAATCAAAATCAAGGTCTTTTTAACTTGTGGAGACTCAGGGGAAAGACTCCACAATAGTACAGTATTATAGCAATAACCCACGCCTGGGTGTGGGTAATGCTAAATTTACCCACGGTTGGCGTGGTTGGTCGAGCGGCCCAAACAAAGCCAACCGTGGTAATAGCATTACCACACCCAGAATGAGTTATTATATTCATGACATTATTTAAGAAAAGAAACTATTACTTTTCTTAAATAATGGCATAGAATAATCTGTTTACTGCCCTTCCGCAGATGTCTGGCATCAGCGGCAGTTCTGATGTACTGCGGCGCCTGCGGTACATCAGACTGTGAGCAAAAGCAACGGAGAAAGCAAGATCTCCGTTGCTTTTAGTGTTCGCTATGTTAAATGAGTTTAACATAGCGAGACAGTTTAAAATAAGCAGCGGAGATGTCCGTTGCTTATTTTAAAACTGTCTCGCATATGTTAAACTCATTTAACATATACTAAAAAATAACGGAGATCTTGCTTTCGTTAAAACACTGTCTCGCTATGTTAAATGAGTTTAACATAGCGAGACAGCTTAAAAAAGCAGCGGAGATCTCCGTTGCTTATTTTAAAGCTGTCTTGCTATGTTAAACCCATTTAACATAGCGAACAATGTTTAAACGAGTTATACTAATGGAAAAAGTCCGGCGACGGACCTTTTCCATTAGTATAACTCGATTACAACGCTGGCCAATCAGTGTGCGCGTTTGGGGTGATCATGGTATAATATAGCAATAACCCGCCTGGGTGTGGGTAATGCTGGATTTACCACGGTTGGCGTGGTTTGGTCGGCGAAGCCCGGACCAAAACAACCATGGGTAAATCAGCATTACCACCAGAATGAGTTATTATATACCATGGTGTTAGTTGCTTTGTATTATATTTGTATTGTTGTTATTTAGGTTTTGTTAGCTTTTTTTTGTATTCTTCCACTTTTGTGAGATAAAATAGTCCACACTTTCAGTTTGTTTTATTTTATTATTGTTTTGAAGGATGTAATCAAAAGGGTAGGTGATGCTTGTTATAAAATAGTTTAAGCAGTGTAGAAGTTTATAACGTGTAGTTATGTTTTACTAGTTATGGGTATGTTGAAATGTGGTGTAGTGTTAATTTGTATTAATTTTTTTAAAATATGTACTTTTAGTAATTGGTCACTAGATGGTGGTGTATGCGGTTTTAGAAGATGTATGCTGATGTGGACATTTGGTATGGTGTGTGTTTTTCACTTTGCGAGGGATGTGTGGTGTGTTTTTAGTATGTATATTTTTGGAGTTCTGTGTGTATAGGTATTGTAGGGAATATAGATGAGTGAATGGTCTTATGAGAATGCTTGGTTTTGTTGTGTTATAACTGATGGTTATGTAGTGTGTGTGTGGTGTATTTGCGACTGCATGAGTTTTGATTTTGTTTGTGTTCGAGGTGAGGGAATGAGAAATATTATATGGGAAATTATTAATTTTGTCTGTTTTACTTAAATTGTTGTGTGTATTTTGTTTTTACATTTAGTGTACGTTAATGTTTACTTGCTGTCGCCGCAGCACGATATTTAGCGACCGGACTTGTTTCCTTGTTTCTCGTACGATTTACTATGTGCATGCTGGTTGGATTAGCCAATCAGCATGCACGTTTCTCGACTTTCCGATCTTCGCAGGGTATAATAACAAATAGTAGTAAATATAATATAATACAATCAGTAAAAATATACAATTACATTTGCAGATGTAGAGCAGCTAATTTCTCCAGGCCACCGTATCCTTGCAAATGCTGATAATTTGCTTTTAAATATCAGTTTTAAATTGTCTGAATAACATACAAAAAAGGAATTTTGTAGCATGCAAAATACTCATAAATATTGCAAATAAAGAAAGCAAAATCCTGGAGAAAGTATAATGGGATAGCAAAGGTAAGGCAGAGCTTATGATAATTCATTTTTCTGAATAAAGACTTGGTAGAAATGGTGGACATATGATTACAATGGTCAATACCCTTCTTACTATTAAAAGTAGGGTATTATCCTTTAACCATGTCATAATTTCATACTGTAATATATAATGCAGTAATAAGGGTGACACCTAAACATAAACAGGAGAGGATTGATGAAACAAAGACTCATATGAAGGGACAACAGATAACAGGAGTTAGAAGTTTACAAAAATAACTTAATGATGTAAAGCATGAAACAGCATAGGACTATACAAGCAAGGATGATTTTATAATATTTAGTTAAGGGTAGCATGGCGTGAATTAAGAAGGTCAATATGCAAGTGATATTAGGGACACCAAAAATTAGAAAAAGGGTTACTTAAACAAAAGTGAGGGTGTTGAGATAATGATGACATTAACAGTATAGAAAGGGAAAAAAGGATGTTTAGTACTGATGTCACATTAAAACTAATACTGAAAGATAATAATGAAAGGAAAATGCAGTAAAATGTTTTAATTGTCAGAGAGGATACAGCACATATAAGACATAGAATAAAAATGTGATAAACCTTGGAGAATTATTATATATGTAAGAATTTAGCATATAACTGAAAAATGAAAAATAATACTATATATAAAATATTTAAGAAAACTGAACACTTCATCAGAGCTAGACAACTGCAGATCAGACTTTTTTAAATTATTATCAGAAATACATGAATATCCAAAGAGTAAGATAGTCTTAATTAGAAAAGTATGCTGGTTTAGCATAGATAAAGGTAAGAAAAATTCAGTAACCTCTTACCAGAATATGGTATGTTTACAAGCCAGAACAGGGCAAAAATGATGAATCTCATGACCCTCAGTGATTAAACAATTTTACTTTCCTGTCAGCTCATGTAAACCTTGTTAATTTACTTCCTGCCATTTCAGGGAAGTAAAGCTTAACTATAAAATATAAACGTCATATTTTTACGGTAACCAAAAGAAAAATAAATCCATTTTTCTTCTGATAGCTTGATCATTATGACTCATAAGTATTGTGAATATGCATGTATGACTAACTTAATCAATACAGTAAATGATCTAATAGTGCTTAAAGATGAAAGCAGCACATTGGGAAAAATAATTAAGCATACCAGTGCCCTTTAAACAATGTGTTTCATGTGTGTTGTTCAGTTCAAGGAAGATTGCTCTCATCATTTTGTCAGACTTCAAAATAAAGTGAAAAGACTAAGCATGGTACAGTATATCCTGTCGCTTTTGATAAAATATCAAGTGACACTGAATGAAAATTTAATGAGAAAAGTACATGAATCAGTAATTACTAATTCAACATTAAGAAGCTCCACGTGGGTTTACAGAGTGGTCCTAGCAGTAAGGAACTCGAAAAAGCGACTACCTTCTGGATTTAAGTATATGTGCTTTTTTTTCACTGGAAATAGCTTCTGTTGCTTACTTTAAACTAGCCTGAACTGTTTTTTTACTGATTACTGCATTTATTTTTAAATCTGCACTTAAAGTTACATTTAGTCGAATTTAATCAAAAGTTTGCTTGTTTGTTTGTTTAATTTAACTGTGGAGGCTGCCCACTAAAGTGTGCTAGCCTGTGTAACTAATTTATCACTGTCTCTGCATTTTCTGTGTATTTCTACAAAAAAAAAAAAACAAAAAAGCAAAAAATAATCCTTGTTTTCTCACCTTTCTCGACTAGTTTAGACCAGTATACAGGCATTGCTGTATTCTGGGCTGTGGTGTAGTTCCTGTGTTGTCCATTACCTTACTTGGATAGAAGGAAGTTTCTTTGCGCACCAGTGGGAGTGGGGAGCCTTGAGCAGCCTACCTGTCCTTGGGGAAAGTGACCTCAGCACAAGAAGCTGTAGTAATTGGTTGTTTGGGACCATTCCTAGCTCTTTTGTAGTTCACTGCTTAAAATCTGCCTCTGGGCCTTTTTTTCTGGCTATACTGCTCAGACAAGCTCCACGTGGGTTTACAGAGTGGTCCTAGCAGCAAGAAACTCGAAAAAGCGACTACCTTCTGGATTTAAGTATATTTGCTTTTTTTTCACTTGAAATAGCTTCTGTTGCTTACTTTAAACTAGCCTGAACTGTTTTTTTTACTGATTACTGCATTTATTTTTAAATCTGCACTTAAAGTTACATTTAGTTGAATTTAATCGAAAGTTTGCTTGTTTGTTTGTTTGTTTAATTTAACTATGGAGGCTGCCCACTAAAGTGTGCTAGCCTGTGTAACTAATTTATCACTGTCTCTGCATTTTCTGTGTATTTCTACAAAAAAACCCCAAAAAAACAAAAAATAATCCTTGTTTTCCCGCCTTTCTCGACTAGTTTAGACCAGTATACAGGCATTGCTGTATTCTGGGCTGTGGTGTAGTTCCTGTGTTGTCCATTACCTTACTTGGATAGAAGGAAGTTTCTTTACTCACCAGTGGGAGTGGGGAGCCTTGAGCAGCCTACCTGTCCTTGGGGGAAGTGACCTCAGCACAAGAAGCTGTAGTAATTGGTTGTTTGGGATCATTCCTAGCTCTTTTGTAGTTCACTGCTTAAAATCCACCTCTGGGCATTTTTTTCTGGCTATACTGCTCAGACAAGCTCCACGTGGGTTTACAGAGTGGTCCTAGCAGCAAGGAACTCGAAAAAGTGACTACCTTCTGGATTTAAGTATATTTGCTTTTTCTCACTGGAAATAGCTTCTGTTGTTTACTTTAAATTAGCCTGAACTGTTTTTTTACTGATTACTGTATTTATTTTTAAATCTGCACTTAAAGTTACATTTAGTCGAATTTAATCGAAAGTTTGCTTGTTTGTTTGTTTAATGTAACTGTGGAGGCTGCCCACTAAAGTGTGCTAGCCTGTGTAACTAATTTATCACTGTCTCTGCATTTTCTGTGTATTTCTACAAAAAAACCAAAAAAACAAAAAAATAATCCTTGTTTTCCAGCCTTTCTCGACTAGTTTAGACCAGTATACGGGCATTGCTGTATTCTGGGCTGTGGTGTAGTTCCTGTGTTGTCCATTACCTTACTTGGATAGAAGGAAGTTTCTTTGCTCACCAGTGGGTGTGGGGAGCCTTGAGCAGCCTACCTGTCCTTGGTGGAAGTAACCTCAGCACAAGAAGCTGTAGTAATTGGTTGTTTGGGACCATTCCTAGCTCTTTTGTAGTTCACTGCTTAAAATCCGCCTTTGCACGGCTTTGCACGGTCGTGCGCATACGGTTAAACAAGGTTAAACTTGGTTAAACAAGGTTAAACTTTTTCTGGCTCTGCCAAGTCTGCTCTTCAATTTTTCCCTTAGAACTGTTCTACTTGCAATCTAAACAGCTTATACTCTATCTGAAAAGCTCAGCACTTGCTCCTAAAGCATTTTTATACAGGTAAAGCACTCTTAAACAAAAGAAGGTACTTCATTCACCTAAATTCTGTTGACTACACATCTCCCTATAGGTCCTTTCTGACTCAGTTACACAGCAATCTTTTTCACTATTTCTAGCATGTCGAAGGGTCAGTTGCTGGCATCCTCTCCTGTTCAACTGGTGAATCTGGGAATCTTGAGGCAATGTTACAATTGCCTCATGCACACAGACAACCCTCTCCTCCTCCCAACAAATACAAATATATGCAAGAGATGCAACTATATAGCCAAACTGGAGGCTGAGCTCTCTCAATTCAGTACTGGCAAGACCAGTCAGGAGGAGAAGGTAACCACGCACACCACAAACCCAGTCTCACATAGAACTATCACAACAGCTAAGCAAACACATAAACACACAAAAACATACACGGAGGCGCTGATTAAAAATCTACCAAAACAACAGAGGCCTCCAAAGCAGACACCCAAGCAACCACCACCTCAAGCCATAGCACATGCAACACATAGTTCACAAAGTCAGTGTGCTAAACAGTCACAGCCCTTAAGGCCAAACAACATGCCAGACACACTTGTAATAGGTGACTCCATAGTCAGACACACTGACGTCCCACTCACCAGACTGAACAAGGAAAAGGTCACAGTAAGCTGCCTGTCGGGAGCTAGAATCCGCCACATAACACAAGCACTCAGGTCACTCCACAGCAAGTACAAATATGACTCAGTCATTGTACATGCCGGTGTGAACGACCTGAGACGTACCTCCCTGGACTACATGAAAAGAGACACAGAGGAGCTCTCTAATTATGTAGCCCAGGCCGGTATGACCCTGACCCTGAGCAGCATCTTACCCTCACCAAGAATGATGCCACAGTACAAAGACAAAAAGATCAGTTTTAACAATTGGCTTAATTACTGGTGTCATTCTAAGGGGATCCAATGTCTGTCTGCTTGGGATGACATGCTTGACAAGCCACGCTGCTTAAGGGATGGCTTGCACCTGTCACCCTGGGCTTCCGGATATTGGCCAAGGCTCTTGCCACCCCCATAGTGCCTTTTTTAGGCAAGGCTCAAATGACAAACCTACCTCCCTAGAAAACACAAGTGGAAAAAAACTAAGGGTAATGCTGCTCAATGCCAGAAGTCTAAACCTCAAGATGCACGCCCTCGAAGCCCTCCTCGGTATGGAGAACATCGATGTCTGTGCAGTGACTGAAACCTGTTTCAAGGCTCCTGAGAGCACCCCAGCACTATCAGGTTTTACCTCATATCATGCTTTCTGGCCCCAAAACTTGGACCGAATCACAAAAGGAGGGGGAGTATCCATTTTCATCAAAGATACCCATACCTCCAGGTTAGTGACAATGCACGAAGCATCGGAGACTATCCAGGTGCAACTAACCATAGGCAAAACTGCCTTACAGTTTGTAGCATGCTACAGACCACCCTCTCAAACTCAGGAACCCTACACAGCCTTCCTAAAGACACTGGAGAGTATGAATGTCTCTCCAAATACCATAATTTTGGGAGACTTCAACTACCCAAACATAAAATGGGAACATTACTCAAGCCCCAGCACCCTAGCCCAAAGGTTCCTAGAATTCATAAACTCAAATGCAATGGAACAACTAGTCAACATTCCCACAAGAGGAGACAATATACTAGACCTGATCATCACAAACATGGGGACAAAATGCTCCACACCGGAAGTATATCCCTCTTTGGTAAGATCAGACCATAAATTAATCTCACTGGAAATCCACATCCCGCCCCACCCCTGCACAAAAGACCACAGTGAAGAACTTCTCAAAGCAAACTTGACACTTCTTAAGACTGAAGTGGTATCCTTCAAGGCCCCTGAGCCAGTGGAAACCACAACCCACACTGCTGAATCCTTTGCAAATGCCTTCTATGGGCACCTTCAAGAATGCATGGATCATGCAATCCCAAATAAAGCCAAGACCCATTCCCCAAAGGCAGGCCCGGTCTGGTGGACCCCAGCCATAAACAAACTTTACAACAGGAGGAGGAAGCTACTACATGAAAGAGCAAAATCCCTAAAAGGGAAGGCGTCTCTGATCAGTACTAGCAAAAAACTACGATCACTCATAAAATCATCCAAGGCCAACTTTGAGAGAAAAATCGCAAAAGACACAAAAGACAATCACAAGGCCTTCTTTAGCTATGTTAGAAACCTGGGTGGAAACTCCCAGATATGCTCAGAGTTAGTCCAAAATGACACAAAATACACTGAACCCACTGACATTGCCAATATTCTGGCATACAGGTTCAGTGCAAATTTCTCCTCCCCTTCCCCCCCAAAAGGAGAAATAACTATCCCAGCAGAGTGTAGCCTCCCTAACATCTCAGATGCCCAGGTGAGAGCCGCCCTCTCTAAAGCTAAAAACACAGCATCAATGGGACCGGATGGTGTCCCGAAATGTGTGCTACATGAACTCCAAGAGGAACTAAACCCACACATAAGGCTGCTGTTTAATCTTAGCCTTACTACAGGATACGTACCCAAAGAGTGGCATACGGCAACAGTGGTCCCACTTCACAAAGGCGGTGCTTCTATGGACCCTGGAAATTACCGCCCCATAAGCTTGACGAGCCTGGTCTGCAAAGCTATGGAGAGGATCATTATGGCACTCATAAACAAAGACATTGGGGACCTACAGACATTGGATCCTACCCAATTTGGCTTTGTCAAGGGCAGATCCTGCCTTTTGAACTTGGTCGACTTTTTTGAAACAGTCACTAAGGCCATTGATGAGGGTAAGGCAGTTCACACAGCCTACCTTGACCTTGCAAAAGCCTTTGACACAATACCCCACTCGGGCATCATAGACAAACTCACCAGCTTAAATGTAAACCCATATTTCACAAGATGAGTTGCAAACTGGCTCAAGGACAGAACCCACAGGGTCAGAGTTGCTGGAGCTATGTCAGACTCTAAGCCAGTCACAAGCGGTGTCCCACAGGGCTCAGTCCTGGGACCCCTCTTGTTCAGCATTTATTTTTCTGAGGTACAGGCAAACATAGGAGGATCGTGGCTGACAAAGTTTGCAGATGACTGCAAACTGGGCACCATAATTGATACTCCAGCGGACACAAACATCCTTCAGAGAGGCCCCATAGAAATGGATAATTGGTGCCAGAGCCATGGCCTTAAGCTGAACGCCAAAAAATGTATAGTCATACCCTTTGGGAAAAACAAGGTACCAACAAATTACCACATAGGCGGTAATCCATTAAGTACAGAAGAGGTAATCAGGGACCTAGGGACCCAGGTTGACAGTAACCTCTCTTTTGACACTCACATTGCCAAAGTGGTTAGGAAGACCTTCTATATTGCCCACCTTATCATGAAGGGTTTCACATCTAGATCAAGAGAGGTCATTGTGCCCCTGTACTCTTCTCTTATCAGGCCAATGATTGAGTACAGTGCCCCATTTGGGATGTATCTCACCCGACACCTGCAGCAGTTGGAAAGACCCCAAAAGTTCCTCACCAAGAGGATAAAGGGTCTTAAACATATGTCATATGCTGCCCGACTGAAAAAACTCCAGCTCTATTCAGTCACATAATGCCTACTCAGAGGTGATCTGTGCCTGACGTATAAGGCCATGTCCAATCCTGAATTAATGGACATGCTCCACCTCAGAAAATCCAAATCCATCAGAGCCACGAGAACAAGTGACTTAAACCTCAACACAGAAATAAATAAGACGTGCTGCAGGGACAGATTCATAACCCAGAGGCTCCCTACACTCTGGAACAGAATCCCAGTCCATGTTAGGCAGAACCCCTCACTGACTCTATTCAAGAGAAATCTCGACGAGTGGATAGGAGATCGTAGGTTTACCCCGGGGGTCATCTCTGTGTCACTACTAGACAGAGGCATAGTAAACTAAACCCTAAAAGGGCGTAGTATTCTCATCTTAAGGGGTGGTGTAAGCCACATACACTCTGGCTAGGCTTATAAATGCCTTAGGGCAGATAGCCTAGTACGAACCTATGAACCTATAAACAAACAAAATCAAAAGTAAGCAAATGGATAATCTCCAAAAGAAGGCTGAAGCAGATGGCAAAAGGTTATATTTTTGTTATGGAAACAAGAAGCCATTTGCCATCTGCTGCTGAAAATTCTGTGTTATTTTCTAAGAGGTACTTCTGGTATGTGTTATGTGACTGAGCTGTATGTAGGTGCCTTCATTAAAAGAAAGTAGGTGAATATTGTAGTGGTTCTTAAAAGTTTTGAAGTTGTGCAAGAAAATGCATGAGCACAGCAATCATTCAGAGCACACCCAGCTTTAATATCTAAAAATATGTAGCCTCAGATAACCTGCAGCTTGAAAACATCATATAAATATGAAATTATTCTTTATTTCATAATTATATCATCATAATTAAGTACTGTTTTCACTTTATAAATATATTTAATAGAAATATCTTGTAGTGCCAATTGTATTGGCTTTGTTTTCTTTTGTTTCTCTGCTTGATGACAGGTAAATGGGATGGACCACATCCTTTTCAGCCACACTCTAGTTAAAATAAATGATGAAAAACACATTTGTGTCAGTATAAGTTAATAGATATTTACTTATTTATAAAAGATAATGAAAATGTCAGAAACGCATCACATTGCTATAATAAAGCTAGCCAACTGCAGACAGCTCTTCAGAAATAATCATGTCCATCACCAACTAGCTGCTGTATCTATGTTCTTGGCAAAATAAAGATTACGGTGTGTGTGTGTGTGTGTGTATGTGTGTATATATATATATATATATATATATATATATATATATATATATATATATATATATATATATATATTTATGTCTGCACATATAAGTGAAGAATGCCAAAAGTATAGGTACAGTGTGCCATTCTTTTTATGTACTTCTTAAGGGTGGTAAGTAGACCAAGCAGAATAAGCTGGAAAATCTTCATCCTGATGATTATTGGCCCAAACTACAAATCCAAGGGCAGAGAACATATTGTTACAATGATAGAATGAAGGAATAAGAGCAGGGAGGTATAAAGGTGAAGCTGGAGGTAACATAACTGACCAGTTTAAGTGTTGAAAGGAAAGAGGAACATAAGTGATGCAGTATGAACTTGACAGAGCAGTTGATGTACTTAAGTCTATCACAAGAGTGGCACATTAAGTGTTAAAGAGCAGGTCAGCCTTTGCCATTGTCATGGAGTGGGGTTCCATTTCAGATGAGTATGTCTTAGTGGTAATGACGAGCAAGCCGCATCCATGCTTGGTAACAACACTAACTCACCCACCTTAGGCAGTTATCATTTCTGTTGGAAGTAGAGCTGAAATGATATGGATAATAACCATCAAGGAGGAGAGGTTGTTCTGCAGTTTTTATAAGTGGAAGATGAAACAAATTACCTCATAAAGCCAAAGAAAGTTATTTATAATTCTTTATTGTTTAATTTGTAAGGGATGAAAAAAAGCAATGTTTGATTTTGCATTTAATTTTTTTTAAGCTTCGAGTTGGCAACAATAAACAAGCATTTGGGATTATGAATATTAATGGCAAACCAACTTAAGATGAAGGACAGACTACTGCTAAATGTGGAACTTACAAAGTCAGAAGAATGACTGATGCAGAGTAATATCATGTCAGTGGCTAATGCATATGTCTGGAGAGTGAAGTTATCCATAGTCAGGGTATCAGTGAAACACAAATAAACCACAAGGAATATTTTAATGTAGTAGTAGGAGGAATAAGATAGTATGACAAATCTCTACACTGAATGTGCAACAGGAGAGGAAGTTATGAAACTATTAGAGGACAAGCGATTTCTGACTATATTTGCATTGGTCATGAAGAATGCCTTTCTTTTTTACTATATTGATATATATATATATATATATATATATATATATATATATATATATATATATATATATATATATATATATAAATATATATATAAATAAATATGTCTACTTCGACCCACCGAAAGTACACGTCTCTGAAACTTAAATAAGTGATCCCAGTTCCGCGAAAGTCCATTTCAATGAAAATGCACTTTTGCGAAACTCAGCACACCGAACACAAACAAAAAAGACACACACAGAAAAAAAATAACACAAACACATTTATGTAGGTGATAACAAATCACTGAAAATAACCATGGACAATCTGAAGCAAAATGGAACTGATTAATTAAAAGTACAGCCAAGTGAGCATAAAATAAATATACTGCATGGACGATTAGGTGCTTTCACCTTCTTTAGGTTTCATCGGAGTCATGTTCTAAAAACAAATTACACCTTTTATTCAAAGCCAATCCTCCACAAAACTTCCTCTCAGTAAAATAATTAAGCTCAACAATCAAAATAATGACAGGAAGTTATGTGGAGGATTGGCTTTGAATAAAAGGTGTAATTTGTTTTTAGAACACGACTCTGTTGAAGCCTAAGGAAGGTAAAAGCATTTAGTCATGCATGCAGTATATTTATTTTATGCTCACTTGGATTTACTTTTAATCAAGTTCCATTTTTCTCCGGATTGTCCGTGGTTATTTACAGTGATTTTGAACACTTGCAGTTTGCATTTGTTTTCTGTACATTTATGCAGGGGGGGCTAAGCCCCCTGTACCCTCACATCCCCCACTACTTATACATACTAATTCCAAAATTGCACTACAGTGAGGAAAAGGAAATATTTCCTTTTCCTCACTGTACTACGATCTATAAAAACTACTCAGTGTGCTAAGTTTTGTGAAAGTGCTTTTCATTGAAACTCCCTTTCGTGGAACCGAGATCACTTATTTAAGTTTTGGAGAAATGTACTTTCAGTGGGTCAAAGTAGACCCATGTGTGTGTGTGTGTGTATATAAACATATATATATATATATATATATATATATATATATATATATATATATATATTAATATATACACATTAACATATATATATATATATATATATGTATATATATATATGTATTTATATATATATATATATATATATATATGTATATATGTATGCATATATATATATATATATATATATATATATATATATATATTTATACACATTAACATATATATATATATATATATATATATATATGTGTGTATATATATATATATATATATATATGTGTATGTATATATGTATATATATATATATATATATATATATATATATATATGCATATGTCTGAGAACGGAGGATAGATTTTAGGCCAGTTTCAATAAGACAGTCTGATCAAAAACAAAATCAATGCATCTTCAGATAGCTAGCTATTAAATTTAAAAAATGTCAAAACACAAACTCAGCACAAATGCATAAAACACAATCATAATAAATGAATTAGGCAAAATGTGCAACCCCCCCAACTTACAGGGAGCAGTACCCCATTGCAAACCACAACTGCAGATGTCATGCTAACTTCAAGGAAACTCACAATCCTTAATCCTCCAACTAAAGCTGCAATTCTAATTTTAAAGTAATTGACTCAAATAAGAACTACAGCAATACCTGATAAAAATTTACATTTCATTAAAAGTAGCATTCACATAAACCAAATTCAATACAAAAGGAATATAGTAGCTATGCCCATAGTTCAGAGAGAGACAGAGTTCTGAATGAAGCCCTGGGAACTAAGGTTTGATTTATGTATTGTGTTAAATGTTAGTAAAACAAGCTGGAAAGCATAGATGACAGCTTATGCATCCTAGATGGCAATGGAACGGCAATCATATTGTAAAAATGCCACCTGACAGAGATTGAGTGGTGCAGGAACAAAGGAACAAATACTGGATGCAGAATGGTGCCACAACCTGACAGGTCGTGTTATAGCAGTATTGCTGGACACATTTTGTGGACGCATCATTGATCTGGGATCACAGACCTGACTCTGGTGGCACACCTATCATCTGACAAAGGGAGAGTGTAGGGCATAACCTGCAATGCTAGCCCTGCAGCATGAATTCCTTCAGTCAGACAGGTTTCATCCCTCTGTGACTTCATTTGGGTAGGACAAAATAAGCAGTATAGCTAAATGTCACCTGTGGGTCTGACAATAAGTAAAACAGAGGTAGAAAGAAAATATATCATTTATAAATACTGAAACAAAATCTTCTTGAACAAACTATTGTAAAAATATATGACCACCTTGGACAGGGTCATAAACATTATTCTCGTGAAATGCCCAGCAATCAAACCTCTGTAAATTCTTCTAGTAATGGGTAATATGGAAGTGATGGCACTGTAACATTTTATGACATTGTATTATAGACTGCAGTGGAGTCCAAAGTTATAAATATGGTGCTTGAATTAATTAGGAACTTCATTTTAAATAATTTTGCACAGTGAGGAGATCTTTGGTTGGTCTCTGGTACATTGTTGAGAAGGATACCTCCATAGGATTTAGGATAGATGCATAAACATGGCTGGCTTTCATAGATGCTAGTAGAAAGTGAGATAATGCAAGTGAAGTAATTAATGGACCTGTAAATATTGCACCCTCCAATGTTTAGGATTTTTCCTGAGTTGTCTTCCTATTTGCATACTTTGGAAAGATGTAAGTGAAAGAACAAGACAGAGTTAAAGTGAGGTGTAGGGAGTGTGTCCTGCCACTGAAAGGAAGGGAAGGATAGGACTAGGCTTGTGTTGTTGATAGTATGTGACCCAGCTGTTTGCTGTTGAGTTGCACTGATCATATGTAACTGACATCCATGTCTTCTATTCTGTATTGCTACCCAACCATTTGTATGCTAAAGTTCAATTATGCTAAATTTTAAATAAATCTCAACTATGTCATATTTGGAGCTGTTCTCTGCACTTTCCAATACCCTGGGGTTTGCATTGAAGTGAACATTATTAGGTCATCAGGGACTTTCCATGCACCATACTTGGATAGTCTCTTATATTCTTTGTCACCCGATGGTGGAATCTTTGATATACTTGTTTAAACAGTTTAACTTCATAAAGTTGTTGGTCATTTTATTCATCAGTCAATAGTCACTCATGCCTAGGCATCACATCTGGAATGTTTTGAGTTGTTAAGCTGGTCCTTTATTTATGCCCATAGTTCACGAGTGCAGTGAAATGGGAATGATTACTGTGCTCTGCATTCACATTCTGTTTACGAGATTTACTTGCAGGACCAAAGCTTACAGTAAAGCCTGATTGGTTCTAGTAGGGACATCATTGGAATCCAGTGATAATGTACTTGATATGATGATCTGAATATTTAACAGAAGTTAACTGAAAAGGCAGAAAAAATTAAAGACGTGACAAACATGTCCTCACAATTATACTTAGCCACTTCCCTTATTCTAGCAACCCAATTAACATCCTTATCATAAGCACCAATTTCTCCCCTCCACAATAGAATTAATTATGCTTACAACATTCTATTGTAAGTTACCATACTAAAAGATAACATATTCAAATTTATCTTCTACACACCACCAAATTACTCCTAAATAAAATGAGTAGTCTTTTGTGTTAATTGTTTTATCTTGCACAGAAGAACAGGCTTGCTTGAGATGTACCATTTAACCCTTGACATTTAACAACCTTTAACTCACATACTTCACTCACATAAGCAACTAATTGTAACATCTTCCCCTAAGAATTGCAAGTCTCAATCCATGTAGCATTAATAACAAATAGCCACTGTTGGAAACATAGACTGAGTCTCACAATCCTCACAATATTGCCCTATCTGCAACTAGGGCCAAAGACAATTTGGAGTCCTCAGCATTCATTCAAGAAGTCTATACCATCCTGCAAAATAATAGACCTGGGATTCAATGTTGGAGAGGTTCACTGCTACTAATTAAACAGAGCATCTTAACAAAAATGTTAAACCATAAATCTGCCTCAACCGAGGAAGCCAGAAGTCCCAGCTTGACAATCAGTCATCTAACCTTAGGTAGCCATTTAATCTTTACAGGTATTGTCTACATTCCACCTCCCTCTTCTGTTAACATTATCTAAATGACCATGCAGGATATGTTTCCTACTAATATTAATCAAAATTGCATTAGGTAGGGAGATTTTAATCTCAATGTCAATGGCCCTGATGTAGCAGGACTCCACAAAATGTTAAACTCATTTGGTCTAGAACTGCTAAAAAAAAAACAACAAAACCAAATATGCTTACTGGAAACCAACAACTGACCCGATAAATGAGGTTTGAACAGACCGATTTGTCCAGGGACATCTTTAAGTGGGGTTCGATAAATAAAAAAACAAAACCATGAAATCCTTGCAGTGAGTTGAAGCTGATTATTATTATTAAGCGCTTTTCGTTTGCAGAATCTGCAAACTTCTTCAGATAAGTAACAAAAGTAAAAAAACATACACATTTAAAACTTTAGGCATGATCATATGATTATAAGGACCAATGTGCACACTCCCAATATAACCTAGGAACTCAAATATTAAAGTCATATTAACCTACTACTGCCCACTTTATAACAAATGAACAAAAATAACCAAAATTAGCTAAAAATAGACATAGAAATAAAAATAAAATACCTTATTAATTATAAAACCTAAAATAGCTGGCCTATTAGACATTAAGTACAAAAACAACTTCAATTTTTATCTTTCCAGGCTCTTTAATTTCAATAAGCATGTAATACTGCATGCTTCATTTAAGCCTGGAAATTTAAATGCATTTAATAAAAGTTGCTTGTACAACTCCAGTTCTTCTAACCATAATCCGACTGGCCCACCTCTGCTATCCATTGATATTTGGTCAATTACTCTAAAGGTAAAGGTATGACCACTTAACATTTCACAGTGTTTAGCCAAGGCATTGTCTTGTTTACATTTCCCTTTTGCATGTAGGTGCTCATAAACCCACTCTCGGAGCCTACGCTCTGTTTTTCCTACATAGAAAGCTGAACAAAGTTGGTACTTGGCCAGATAAACAACAAATCTTGAATTACATGTATATTTCTGCTTAGACGTGAATGTCTTGCTCTTTACTTTGAAGTTCCTACCTATATCTACACATTCCACATCTTTGCATACTGGGTTGTCTAACTAAAATGTATGCTTACTTCCTAACAGATTTTTTTTTAAATTACAACCCCTTCTATAAACTATTTTCAGACATTGTCCAGTTTTTTAATGAGGTTCATGTCTCTATTTATTAGCTCCCAATTTTTACATATAATATGGGAAATAATTTTACTGTCTAAATTAAAAGGTGTTATAAAACTAATAGTAATGTTAATATGTGTGGCTACTTGATTCCCATTTACCATTATTGCTTCAGAATGACTCGAAAGAGGAGAAATAAAGCCAGTTACTAATTAAACAGAGCATCTTAACAAAAATGTTAAACCATAAATCTGCCTCAACTGAGGAAGCCAGAAGTCCCAGCTTGACAGTCAGTCATCTAACCTTAGGTAGCCATTTAAATCTTTATAGGTATTGTCTACATTCCACCTCCCTCTTCTGTCAACATTATCTAAATGACCATGCAGGATATGTTTCCTATGAATATTAATCAAAATTGCATTAGATCGGGAGATTTTAATCTCAATGTCAATGGCCCTGATGTAGCAGGACTCCGCAAAATGTTAAACTAATTTGGTTTAGAACTGCTAAAAAAACAACCAACAAAACCAAATATGCTTACTGGAAACCATACAACAACTGATCTGATAAATGAGGATTGGAACAGACAGATTTGTCCGGGGACATCTTCAAGTGGCGTTAGATAAATAGTGTAGCAGGAATTATAAGGATAACATGAGGATAGGGTTAAATAGGAATGAAAGAGGTTTGGGAGGAAATGAGGTATGGGTAGAGAGGGGCTTAAAGGACTTTAGGTAAGTGTAACTGGAGTAGGAGTCACATTTTTGGTGCGAACTTGCTAAGGCAAGTTCATGTCTGAGACGACCTAGGTTCTGGTATTCTAGGAGAACAGGTAGGCCTCGGGTTAAGGGTGGATCGTGATCACTGGTGGTTATTTTTTTTCCCTCCCTATTGCCAATTTGTTTTGAAGTGAGAGTAGAGAGGCTGTGATGGGTGGTAGTAGTGGGGGGCATGCCAGTCATTTGTTTGGTTCTCTTGTCCTGGAGTGCTTTAGTACTGGGAGGGGGGAGCCTTTTCTGTTGTATCAGATTGTAAATGTTCTTATTCGCCAAGAGCTGTGGGTTGTTGAGTGGTGTGGTGTGACAAGCTTCTGGAGCAATACAAAAGAAAAAAAAAAGTTGGTCTCGTTTGGTCATTCTCTGCTGTGGGCTGTGGTTTGGTTGTAGCTTATTGTTAGGGACATAGGCAGAGTGGTTTTGATTGAGTGGGCAGTGTGTGATTTACTTTTGTATCGTTCAGTTGAGTGGTCAGGGCATGCACACTTTCCAACCTCCCAATTCCTAGATGTATGGTCGTTTCCTCATGGTGCCACGGCTATTCTGCTCTGTCCCTTCAGCTGGACCTGCGAAAGGTTTTTTGCAGGCTTCATGCAAGGTACAGTACTAATGTCACCATGTATGTGCAGTGCTTTCTCAAGATGCTATTAAATGCTTTTAGTCTAAGCAACTTGTTGGGGAAGGCTATATTGTGGAAGGGATATTTTAAATACG
Source organism: Protopterus annectens (assembly GCF_019279795.1). Taxonomy (NCBI): domain Eukaryota; kingdom Metazoa; phylum Chordata; order Ceratodontiformes; family Protopteridae; genus Protopterus; species Protopterus annectens. The sequence goes on along the minus strand of NC_056737.1, from coordinate 528,046,928 downwards.
TTGCCTAAATGCAATGTTCTAGCCAGGCAACAGTAAGTTAGGTTGGTCAATTTATGCCTTCTGTTCATACTCATCTATTGTTAGTTCTTATTTGTTTCCAGTTCAATAGAGCATGGTGCTTATTTATGTTATTTTTAGGTCAAGGTCCTTATTTGTTATCTTGGTGATATCTTAGTGGTCGCTGAGTAGGATGATTGATCACATTTTATGTGGCATTCAATTGCGTATCCATTGATCAGAAGTTCAGTACCCAATATCCATTTGTTGTTATCTTTATGGAGATTATCTGATGTTGGTTTCAGCCATGTCTAATGTAAGCGCTAGTGGGTTCATTCCATGTGGTTGCGCTATGGTTTTGGGGAATCACAGAGGATGTAGGAATTAAGGAAAGAAGGGGTACTGGGGCAATGGGAAGGGTAATCTCCATAACTTGCTTTGTGGAGGATTGGATACTTGTGGAAGGATAAAGGATGGCATGGGGGTTAATCATTGAAATGGAAATTGAAGGTGAGTCGGACTGAGAGCAAGGTAGCAAGTATAACTGCATTCCATTCTGAGGAGAAGGTAGGTTTCGCAAACTATGGGAGCACGTCTATCATTGGTTGGTCTGGGCATGTGCAGTGCGGCACTAATTGTGAAGTTGCTGGGTGCTGCTAACAAGGGTCTGTTCATAGGTTAAAGTAAAGACTACCAGAGCTTGTGGGTTTGTAGTATGATTAAACTTCACAAAGTTAGTACTTGGTCAATCTGTCAGCCGTTGATGTTAGCCAGTATTTTTCCTTATGGTGGATGTCATGAAATAAGGATCATTTCAATCTTTTAATCTTAGATGTATACCATAATTCCTGTTCTTCTCTAGGGTGCATGTTTGGTATGTCTGTTGTGTGTCTTGTTTAACAGATGGCTGCAGTGTCACTGTTGGCTAGTGGAGTGTGGCTATGCATTCTGGGTTAGCATTTTTTTTCTCCACCCCCCACTCAGAACTTTGAGCTCTTGTGTTGGAGGTACAAGCTAGTTGTACAACTAAAGCAGAAAATAGTTTGGATACTGACCGGTTTAAACAGTGTTATGGGAATTGGGGGAGAGACAGCCAAGTGAGGGGATAACGGTATGGCTGGTGGGGGACCTGATTCATTAACCTGCATAGGGCTTCATTTGTCCATTATCCATCTCTGATGAAATTGGAGGGGTATGCTACAACAGCATACCCATTCAGCTGGGTCAGACCTGTGTTTACTGATGGCAGAAGAGACTGTCACTCTTGATGACAAAGATTCAGATGGCTTTACTGCTGCAAAGACTATGCATATTGATTTAGCATATGTTATCAGGGTGTTAATATTTCTGGTGCTCTCATAAATATTTTCTGTTTAAACCATGCTGAAACTGGCTGGATCATATGGTATGACACTACTGATCTTTATATTTAATGTGCTTCACCCAAATCTGCCACCGAAGTACATGCAACTTGCTTTCATATCAATAAGGAGTGTTCATCAACAATGTGGGTATAATTTCTGGTGGGCATGGGGGAGGCTATATGTAGGTGAAAGTACCTTAAGCCCTTAAATAGTGATCTTTAATAGTGTAATCATTTCTGCAGGGCTAGGGTGCAGGAGTGTGTACATGTGTTTGTATTAAGCAGGAATACTTTGACTGATGGTTGTTTGTGTGAAATAATTTTAATTTGTCACTTCAGGCATTATTATTACTATTACGTTTTTGACACCTGAGTAGGATGGGGATGTTGGAGAAAAATGATTGACTCTTCTGAGATGATAAAGTTTAAAAGTCATTAGCATAATTTTTACAGGACTAATGTGCATTTGTGTAAGCAAATTTGGAATCCTGTTACTGTCGCTATTTTGGCACGATCAGAGGTGGTACATGCTAGGTTCATTTAGTGGCAGCAATAATGAAATACAGATATTGGTGGTTTATAATGACAGCAGTTTGAGTGATGTTATGGTTTGAAGTTGGCTACCGGGTCCTCTGATTGGTTAGATATCTTAATTCAAGTGGTAAGGGGAGGGCATATATCGGGGGATTGACATACTGATTGAGGTGCCTTCTTTAACAAACATAATGTGCAGAGTTTTCGGTCACAAGAGGGAATGGTTTAGGCTTAATATGGTCACAAAGGCGGTTGGTGTAATATGCACCCCCCTTTGATGGTATTGCACTTCGTGCTACAGTGTTCTCAAGTCATTATTATTGCTCGTGGCAGCTCACTGAGCCATATTCTTAGAAAATGATCAGATTATTGTTGCCAAGTGGGGAGGAAGTGAGTATTAAGATAAAAAAAAAATGACATGGGTGCATTTTGTAGGGGAGGGCCATAATTTTATTGGTGGAGGGTTTGAGAGTATGTGAAATGATTTTACATTACTTGTTTCTATTTTTTATACTGTGGGTACTTGGAGGGGGCAGGTTGTCTTCAAATGTTTATATTTCAGATGATTTACATTTTTTTTTTTGCAGATGGTGGTTTTATGCTGGGTGTTTTAGATGTCGGTGTGCTACGTAAGGCAGTTGCTCATGATCAGTGCAGAGGTCGTATCAGCTGGTGCCCTGAAGGATGTGGTCTTCTCAGATGATGGAGATTACTACAAAGAGGTTTTAATTGCTGAAGGTGCAGGGAATGAGGTCACAGGTACTGATGTAATTTTACTTACTCATTTTGGTGAGTTTGCATTGTGAGTGGAAGGGATATTTGGTAACTGAGAATGCAGCAGCTTGGACTTGTTCAGAGGGAGTTTATTAAGGACTTTGATTTTATTTGTGGAATCAAGGAGTGTTGGGGTCAAGCATTATGGCTATTCATTCTTGCTAGGAAGCTAGTGTTTGTGAAGTTTCAGTAGTGTAGGAAGGGGTCGATTATTCAGTTTGTATGTTATAGATGCGACTTAAGGATAGGTAAAGTTTGTGGAAGCGTTGCAGGTAAATGTGTGTTTGGGGTCAAGTTAGCATCTGCTGTTGGATGCAGAGGTGAAGCATTAATAGGGAAGGTTTAAAGGGGCATTTAAGGGTAAGTGATGGATTAAAGAGGTTGAACTCTTGGTAGGTGTATTAGATTGTTCATGGGATTTGTATTGGTATCAGAAGGGTTAATATGTTGGTTTAGTTTAGGAGTGGGTGGTATTTGGGCAATTCACTAGAATGGTTCTTGGGGCTGGTAGATAAGATTGGTCATGGGGAGCTATCATTTGTTTAAACATTTTAAGGAGGTGTTGGGTTTGAGGGCATAATTTGGGGGGACTGATTATTAAAGGAAGTCTTCTCTTTCCCACAGTTTGCCTGTAAATTATACAGTTCATTTTATAATAATTTTTTCCAAAATGTTCAAAATAGAATGGGGGGGGGGGGTTGAATACACTTTTGTTCTTAATCCCTCTTTTGATACCTCCATTTTTGTCATTGTCATTGTGTATCACTGCTAAGTTCAATTTCCTAATAAACAATTTACTCTCAATTAAGCTATCTACTAGGTTAAAGTTATTAGTAGGCAGAAATTTTAACCCTTTTAGAAAAAGGTTGAAATCTTCATTGGTAATGTTTATACTAGAATAGTTATAGATTTTAAATCCATTGAGACTATATACAATTTTTTAGTGCTTACTAATAGCCCCTGTTCATTCTCACCCTCTGCCCATTGGTGGGTGGGTGACTGTACATTCTCTGCCCCGAGTCATAGTGATTCTGGTTTTGTCTGTTCTTGTATTTCATTTGATACTCTAGACAAACTTTTTTTTCATAATCACTGTTGTATCTAGTCCTTGTTTCACCCCTATTTGTATCATTGTCCACCCCAACCCCATTTTTTATTCACTCCTTCTCTACTATTATTTTTTTCTGGGATATACAACATATTTGTTTTTATTTTTGTCTTTTTTACTTGGGTAGGCTTTTGAGTCTGTATATTGGTTCATGTCCCCTTCCATTTTCATATGTTTCCTCCTGACAATCCCATCACATTTGCCATCTACTTTCATTATTTGTTTTAAATAATAATTTTCCCATTTATCAAAAATCAAATCATTCAATATGTCAGCATTAAGTTTCTCCACCTCTTTCATCAAAAGGCACAAATTAGCATTGTTGAATTATATAATATTTCTAATTAATTCTAAGCCATGCTGATTAAACATTTCAACAACTCACCGTACATCTCACTGGTATAATGCAACCCAAAAGGAAATTTAAAAACACAGATTCCCTGTGGCACTATTTTAAGCTGTAAACATTTTGACAAATAACTATTATCAGTTTGAATAGAGTTTATTTTTAATAGTTTCTTTTCAAATCGGTGAATCAATTCCTTCAAGGATCCACCAATGTTCTGATCAGGACTACTGTATTTCACACTACTACTCTGATTAAACATTGTAAAATCAAAGGTTTTTGTTAAAAGAGAATTAAACTGGCCAGTTCTGTTTACATTAAAAGTTTGAACAAGTTTTTGCACAGGTCCTTTGCTAGTTTTAAGAGGCAATATTATCATTTTTGTTCTTAACAGGAGGTAAAGTTGCAGTTGCGGAAACCATGTAATTTTTTTTAGCAACAGTACCTTTAAAAGAAATACGTCCATTCTAATTTTCATCCATTGTTTGTTTGCTTCTTTCAGCTTTTCCCGGTTAGGGGTCGATTTTCATCCATACGAACTGTAAATCCATCAAAGGAACTATTCTAGGAACCTCTCTCTTTGATAATACTGTCCCACCAATGGCTCCAGCTACAGAATCTGAAAAAGAAGCATTGGGTTCTCCATTCGGAGCTAATCCACTAAGTTTTTTCCAGCTCCACCCTCTGAAGTCTTTTAGGCCTCTACTATCTGGTTGGGTGAATAACTGTATCAATCTTATTAGCCATCCCTTAACCATAGTTAACTCAGAGTTCACCCCATTCAATTTCTCTCAGTGCACAGGTAAAAATAAACATGTAATTTTGTCCAAAGACTCCATTATCTGACGGAGACTAAAACAAATTAAATAAATACACTAAAACAAAGCACCAAAAACTCTACAAATAAAATGAAAAAAAATGTTTCCTGTTGGAATGTAAAGAGAGAACCAGAATCCCTATGACTTGGGGCAGAGAATGTACAATCACCCACCCACCAATGGGCAGAGGGTGAGAATGAACAGACACTATTATTAGGAAGCACTAAAAAATTGTATATAGTCTCAATAGATTTATCATCTATAACTATTCAGGTATAAACATTACCAGTGAACATTCCACTCTTTCAAAAAGGGTTAAAATTTGTGCCTACTAATAACTTTGATCTAGTAGATAGGTTAATGGAGAGTAAACTGTTTATTAGGAAATTGAACTTAGCAGTGCTACACAATGAAAATAACAAAACAGCAAGTATCACAAGAGGGATTAACAAGAAAAGTGTATTCAGTACTCCCCAACATCCTATTTTGAACATTCTGGAAATATCTATTATGAAATGAACTGTATAATTTACAGACTAGGAAAGATAAGACTTCATTTAATAATCTTAATAAAAAAGAAAGGGATTTATATTATCAGCTTAAAAATTATAGCACCATTCATATAATGGAATCCGACAAGGGTGGGGGGGGATCATTATATATGATTTCATTCAGTATAGCAAATACATCTTTGATATTTTGAATGATAAAAGTACATATTACAGTGTTTCATTTAATGAAATTAACATTAGTTATCAAATTATTGATTATTATTTAAAGAATACTTACTAGAAGGAATGATTTCTGTGGATATATATATATATAATTATTTAAAAGTGATGAATCCATCAGTTCCCTCAATTTTTGGTATTCTAAAAGTCCATAAAAACATTCAACAACCTCCCTTTAGACCTATTGTAGCTGTGGGGGGTGTTCTTGGTTGAACCTATTTATAATAATGTCCCCCATTTGATTATTGATTCATGGGATTTTTTGAGTAAGCTTAAAAAAGATCAATGGAACAAAAATGATATGTTCTTAACTGTAGATGTTGACCTCTTTACATCACTCTCGAGAGATGAAGGTTTGGAACATTTTCTTAGTATGATAAAAGTACATATTCTAGTGTTTCAATTAATGAAAGTAGCAGTATTTATCAAAGAATTGATTCTTTTTTTAGAAGAATATTTACTAGAGGGAATGATTTCTGTGGATATATATAATTATTTAAAAGTGATGAAGCCATCATTTCCCTTAATTTTCGCTAATCTGAATGTCCATAAAAACATTCAGAAACCTCCCTTTAGGCTTACTGTAGCTGCGGCGGGGTTGAAAATTTACCTCATAGGCGTATGTATTGATAAATGGTTAAAACTTATTTATAATAATGTCCTCCATTTGATTATTGATTCATGGAATTTTTTGGGTAACTTAAAAAAGATCAATGGAACAAAAATGATATATTTTTAACTATAGATGTTGACCTCTTTACTTCAATCTTGAGAAATGAAGGTTTGGAACATTTTCTCAGTAGTGTCTACACCTATATGAATTGTAGTAAAAGTAAAACTAGTCTCATATATGACTTGATGGCAATTGTGCTGGATTATAACTTTATATTCTTTGGGGGAGAGTTGTTTAAACAAAATATAAGGAGTAGCTATGGGCACATTGTGTGCCCTGATATATGTCAATTTAGTTATTTTAGACTGGGAAACTAAATATGTATTTAAAAGTGAATTTAGTAATTGCATTCAATTATACTTTAGATTCTTGCATGATATATTTATTCTTTGGAAAGGGACAGAGGAAAAAATCCAGGAATTTACCCAGTGTTTAAATATTATTTCTAATTTTTTAAGATTCACCTATAAGTTTGACAAGTATGAAATTAATTTTCTTAACACTATGGTTAAACATACTGAATTTGGTTTTAAGTTTAATATATACAGGAAGGAGACTTTTAGCAATTCCTACTTGCATTATTCAAGTTGTCACCTTTTATGAAAAAAAAAGAGTATTCTAAAAGGGCAACTCATCAGGATGGCCAGAATGACTTCCTATAAAGAGGATCATTTAGATGAACAATATAAAGTGGTGGAAATGTCTTTATCAGGGGGATATCCCTGGAAACTTACAGATGAATTAATGAGTTATGTGGATATCCAATGGGCAAGAGATAGCAGCCCCTTCTCAGAGTAGGATTAACGAATGAAGTAAACATCTCAAGTAATAAGAATTATGAGAGGCACTTATTAATTGAATTTGGGACCCAGGCTCAGAAGATTAAGTCTATTGTGAGAAAACATTGGAATATTTTAAAGACAGATCCTGACTTATTTCATCTTCTAGGACCCGAACCTTGCTTTATTTTTAAGACTGGGTTAAATCTGAAAGGACGTTTCAAGGGTAAAGGACGGACACATGATATGAAGAATCAGACTACAGGAACTAAAAAGTGTGGGTGTTTTGTTCAATGTAATTGAGGCCTATTCCATCACCTTCAAAAACAGGGTAAGGTCTAGAATTATTGATGAAACTCACTGAGGCACACCACGGCAATAAGAAGCTGACCTTTTATTTCTCAAAAAGAAAATAAAATACACTTGTAAAAACAAAGAAACGTTTCAAACCAGTAAGCGCTTTCACATTTCAAAGAATGCTTCATCAGACTATTCAAACACCAACAGAAACTACATACAAAAGCATCATTTTATTTTTATTTTTTATTTTACATTTGTTAACTGGGATAGTCCGACTGGATGCATGTCCATTTTCAGCGGAGGCCTAGGGAGAAAAGCTCCAAGGTTAAGCAGATACAGCATTACATAATACCAGCATTACATATTACAAACAGACTATTTACAGTGACTACATAAGTAGCAAGTTAAACAAGTTCCACAGGTTAGAGTTAATTCCGAGCGTAAGTCAGGATTAAATTAAATTGCACAGTAAACTGGTTAACAGATTTTTACAAATTCTAGAGAAAGTTAGCCAGGCTTGATACATTGACATAGCCAGTTAAGTGCCAAATGTTGTTTGAGTCTAGTTTTAAATTGACCTAAGGTAGAAAGTAAGGTACTATCAGCTGGAAGAGAGTTCCAGGGTCTACTTACAGAGTTTGCAAAGAGAGAGTCACCGGCTGTGTTATTAATTTTGCTAGTCTGAATTAGTAGTTTGTTAGAGGATCGAAGTGGTCTAGGATTGTTATAGGGGGTGATAATATTTTTAAGTGCAGGAGTATTGTCCGGATTAAAGAGGATTTTCTAGGCCATAATCAGTTTGTTATACTGGATTAGGCGGGGAAGTTCAAGCCACCCAAGCTGATTTAGTTTGATGCAATGATGTGTCCTAAAAGGCAGCCCAGTGGCAAACCTGGCAATGTGGTTGTAGCAAATTGAAAGTTTGTTAAGGACAGTCTTGTTTAATTTCGAGAGTAGAGGGGATGCATACAGAAGGGTTGAAAGAAGGTGAGAGCGAGCTATGGCAATTTTAGCTGGAGGGGTTAGGAGGGCTTTTATTCTGTAAAGTGACCCTAGTTTTTTATTGATGGTTTTGATAGTTTGGTTAACATGTAGGTCGAATTTTAAATTATTATCTATGATGACACCTAATAGTTTTGTAGAGGGGTCAGGGGAGATTATTGTGCCATCATATGAATTTATGGTAAAGGTGAAAGCGGTACACCTACGTGTTGGTTAAAATAACAGCATTTTAGTTTTTTTGGGATTTAGGATCAGACGATGTTCAGAAAGCCAGTTTTCTATTGTATTAAAGGTGGTCTGGGTAGCTGACCATAACAATATTGGAGATGTGGCTGAGCAAATCAGAGTAGAGTCATCACCATATTGGATACAGCTGACTTTTGGGATGACAGTATAAAGATGGAGAACAGCAGGGGGCCTAGTATAGAGCCTTGTGGTACTCCAAGGGTGTTGGGTAGAAGATTAGAGAGTTTATTCTGCCAGAAGACAGCCTGCTGTCGACCATTCAGGTAGGATTGAATCCATTGAAGGGCTCTAGTATCTAGACAGAATGTTTGCAGGGTGTGGATTATAAGTTGGTGATCAACCATATTGAATGCCTTGGAAAGATCCAAGAAGAGGGCTAAGGATATATAATTACTGTTGCGATTATGGTTTATGGTGTTGGTAAAGGCTAGGAGGACTGAAGTAGTGCTGTGATGAGGACGGAAGCCATGATGAGTGTCTGCCATAAGGTGATTCTAGATTAGGTGGTGCATGAGTTGTCTATGAATACATTTTTCCATAATCTTTGCAAGTGGAGAGAGTATAGCTAGTGACCTATAATTGGAGAATTTCAGTAGAGCTGCCTCCTTTGTGAAGTGGGATTACATAGGATATTTTCTAGATGGTGGGAATTTTAGCTTCTACTATGGTTCGACTGATTAGTATTGAGATGGGGTAAGCAATAGCATCAACTGATTTTTGTAGGTACTAGGCAGGGAGTTGATCAGCAGAAAGTGTAGTGGGTTTTAATTTTTTGATCAAGGTACGGATAAGTGAAGTGGTGACTGGTTGGAAGCTGAATGCAAGTAGGTTTCTAGGGGTGGTACTTTCAGGACCAGGGGAGCTAGGAGGTAGTTGGCTAGCTAGGGCTTGAATTGTCTCAGTAAAGAATCGGTTAAAACTGTCAGAAACATCTTCAGGGGTTTTATCAATAGTAGCAGCAGGGATTGTGGTTGAAGTTTGTCCAGGATGTAGTAGGATATTTAAACCTGCCCAAAACTTCTGAGGGTTATTTTGATTTACTGTCTGTAAATTATAGTGGTATTGTTTTTTGTCTTGTAAAATGGATTTTTTTAGTTTTGTTCCTGGATTGCCTGTATTTAATGTGATCTTGGGGGTCTTTAGAAGAATGCCATAAAGCCCATGATTTGTATCTAAGGGTCATTTTGAGTTAAGAATCTTTAGAAAGCCATGGCGCAGTTTTTGCCTTTGTTCTCTTTGAACGAACAGGTGCATGCAAATCAAGGATCACAAGGAATCATTCAATTAAGTATTCAACCAATCTGCATTGTGATTTTATTATGCAAGAATGAACACTAATATGTATAAACTAACTATGTGGTTACAAAAATTAATAAAGAGACAAACATTTCATAAAATCTTTTTAAATGTGTACACAAAAAATGCTGTTGTCAAGAATATTAAAAATTTGTTAAAAAGTTGTAAACTACTGAAAGTGTATATATGTAACAGTAAAAACAATTAGGAATATATATATGTCTCTTTGGTAAAAAATTTTATTTATGAAAAAGGGGGGGGGGTTTATAGAATCGCTTCATCTACATCAAACCATCATAATCTCCTTATATATATATATATATATATATATATATATATATATATATATATATATATATATATATATCATACTAGTTGATATGAGATGGCTACCAGATAAAAATAAACTAATATATCAATTTTGACTGATGAAAAAATATATGTATATACAATAAACGTCTAAGAGAACATGACCATCTATATATAAACCCATAGAAGAATATATAAAATATATTGTATAAAATGTAAAATATGAAAAAAATTAAATAAACAAAAATTCCATATAACTGAACAGGGTATACATGGCACTTCAATGCTTGAAGGCCCAAGCACTCAGGAAGGGTTTCAATGAAATTCTGTCATTTAAATCGGGGGCTTTATCTACCTGCAGCCTCATGATCCATCGATTTTCTCTTTGCTCAGTATAGTTTTTATAATCACCTAGCCTAGTGTCTTGATGTATCAATTCTATGGCCATAAACTTAAATTTGTGTGACATACCATTATCTATGACATGTTTGGCCAGAGCATTATTTTCATTTTCCCTATTAATGGCGTACATATGTTCTCTTATACGTTCTCTAAGAGTTCCATTTGTCATACCAACATAGGAAGATGTGCATTTTGTGCAAACCACTAGACATACTAAATCACGTGTCCGACAATTTGCATAAAAGTCAAAACAGTATACTTTCCCAGTGTCTGGATGAATGAATTTGTTGTTATTTGATATGTAATAACATTGATTACAAGTCCTACATGTGTAGGTCCCTCTCCTCAATGATTCTACCTGCTGTTTCTCTTTTTTCTCCTAACATAGTAGACGTTTTAAAGATTTGGTATTCTTATGTGTAAATTTAGGGGTATCTCCTACTAATTGATGTAGCTTATCGTCTATTGTTAAGATGTTCCAATTTTTCATAAAAATCTCCTTGATTTTCCTACTATTACTAGTGAAAGATATCACAGGCTTGTTCAACATCATATGATTCTTTGTTTCTTCTACTGGATTACAAGCACCTTCATTCCTATATATATATATATATATATATATATATATATATATATATATATATATATGGTTTCCCCGTTGAATTCCTTCTTACTATACTGTCTTGAAATGCATTTATCATCTCTCCTGATTTATAGCCCCTTTCTTGAAATTCATCCTGTAGGACCTCCACAGTTTTTTGAAATTGAGCATATTGGCTCGTAAGTCTAGATGCTCTTACTACTTGACCCTTAACGATATTCCTATAAACATGTGAAGGATGCATACTAGTATGGTGCAAAATCAAATAGAACAGATACTCGAGAAGCTCAAATACACACAATGGCAACGCAAAGACATGGAAGCATGCATTAGCTTCAAAATAGTTCCACGCGGTTTGCGTGTCTTAAAAATGCCAAGTTTTGGCAATACGTATCCTGACTTACTGAGCAAATGGCAGAAACTTAATTTAGACTCTAGCGTGGGATACATGAAACTACTCATTGAACAATACTTTGTGTTAGAGAGTGATTTAATGTTGGAATCCACTAAATTACGTGAAGAACTCAAAACATTAATGTCAACTGGTGAAATGAGAGAGTTTTTACATAATGTCAGCAATACGATGATGCCTTTAGGAAATAAACTGCTACAAGCTAAGAGGAAGAAACTCGAGAGGGACTTCCTCGATTTTCACAAGGGGAATGTCTTCACGTGGCCATGTGATCAAACATGGAACAGGGGAGTTCAACAACAGGTTACAACTGCAGTCAGAGACAACCAGATGAAACAACGAGGAAATGGCTCAGTAGCACCTACTGGTCCAATGAACGACAAACCAACTATGGTCTCGACACCAACAGTGACAGCAACTAACAATGATGGACTGACATCAAATACTAATACTCTTGGTCCACATAATGAAGAGTCAGGAAGCAATAACGCTAATGGGAACACTAGCAACCGAGTTGAAAGTGAACTATCAGAGTTAGCGAATGCCAACACTCATCCAGCATTAAATGTTGACGTGTATCAACAACACTTTGAATGCTCAGGCCTTTAAGAGTGGGTTTTGTTCTTTTTCATTGCCCATTTGAGTACAGCAGAGAACGCCATGGTCTCTATCAACAGGGACCAAGAAATGGAAGCTACCAGAAGAAAGATTTGGGTTTCAGAAGAAAACTTTGCAACATGTGAGTCAAAATTAATAATTAAGATTTCCAGTCATGTAATTACGTTACATGAAAGAAGCCTTTTGAACAAAGGGCTATCTTTCATCATGGCGAAAGACATTGATTTTACTGATCATTTAGTAGATTTAAAAATGTTTACTAGAACTTTGTGTCTAAAACTAATGTTTGGTAATACTAACAGTAGCAAAGTTAATGGTTTTAAAAAGCCTTCTGTTTTTGTCCCTCAAATGCATCCATTAATAGAATCTTTTGAGAAAGCTGTTGAAAGAGACTTATTAAAAATGTATAACACCACTGAGAATAAAACAAAACATGGTATTTATAATTTGAATAATCATGAGCTGTTAGCTCTTAAAGATTTACAATCTAATAAAGACATAGTGATTAGAGGAGCTGATAAAGGTGGGGCAGTTGTGATCCTTGACACTGTGATGTATGAGACAAAGATGGATACCCTTTTAAAAGATAGGGAAACATATTTTAACATGACCTTTACACAGTTAAATAGAGTGATTAATGGTGTACATGATGAATTATATGATCTATTTTTATGTAATGTCATCGATTTTGACCTCTATAAATACTTCTTGATTGAGTGACCAGTTATACCAACTTTTAGGGGCTTACAAAAGTCCAAAAAGACATTAAGAACCCACCTATGAGACCGATAGTCTCCAGTAAGGGATGGCTAACTGAGACAATTTCCATATATTTAGAGAAGCAGTCAAGGAAGATAGTGGAACAAATACCCACAGTGATTAAAGACACCAAACAGTTTCTTGAGAGCCTTACTGAATGTACTTCACCTATTAAGAATGATGAAATAGGTTTTATGGTGACACTAGATGTAAATTCTTTATTTACGTCCATCCCTAATGACATAGGGGTAGACTGCATGAGGTTGCTTTTGATAGAAAAGGATATGCCAAGGAATATGGTGATTAGATGTGCTATGCTTATGGACATCGTGTTAAAAAAATAATGCTTTTGTATATGATGACCAGTATTTTGTACAACAGAAAGGAGTGGTGGTGGGCACACTGTGTGCAAACTCCTATGCAAACATAGTAAAGACATACTGGGAGAACACCTACATCATACAGAGCATATATCAGGAAAACATCTTACTATATAAGCGTTTTGTGGATGATATCTTTCTATTATGGAAAGGTGATGAGGCCACACTTCGAGTTTATTGAATATATTAACAGTACCACCAGTTTTTTGTCTCTAGATGGGAAATGGTCAGTAGAGAAGACAGAGTTATTTGATGTTCTGTTAGTAAGAGAGGGAGACTCCTTATAGACACAGTTATTTAGAAAAGACTGTAGGAAAAATTTTATTTTGCACCATACTAGTATGCACTCTTCACATGTTTATAGGAATATCATTAAGGGTCAAGTACTAAGAGCATCTAGACTTACGAGCCAAGATGCTCAATTTCAAAAAACTGTGGAGGTCCTACAGGATGAATTTCAAGAAAGGGCTATAAATCAGGAGAGATGATAAATGCATTTCAAGACAGTATAGTAAGAAGGAATTCAATGGGGAAACCATATATATATATATATATATATATATATATATATATATATATATATATGGGAATGAAGGTGCTCGTAATCCAATAGAAGAAACAAAGAATCATATGATGTTGAACAAGCCTATGATATCTTTCACTAGTAATAATAGGAAGATCAAGGAGATTTTTATGAAAAATTGGAACATCTTAACAATAGACAATAAGCTACATCAATTTGTAGGAGATACCCCTTAATTTACACATAAGAATACCAAATCTTTAAAACGTTAGGATAAAAAAGAGAAACAGCAGGTAGAATCATTGAGGAAAGGGACCTACACATGTAGGACTTGTAATCAATGTTGTTACATATCAAATAACAACAAATTCATTCATCCAGACACTGTAAAAGTATACCGTTTTGACTTTTATGCAAATTTTCGGACATGCAATTTAGTCTATCTAGCGGTTTGCACAAAATGCACATCTTCCTATGTTGGTATGACAAATAGAACTCTTAGAGAACGTATAGGAGAACATATGTACGCCATTAATAGGGAAGATGAAAATAATGCTCAGGCCAAACATATCATAGATAATGGTATGACACACAAATTTAAGTTTATGGCCATAGAATTGATACATCAAGACACTAGGCTAGATGATTATAAAAACTATACTGAGCAAAGAGAAAGTCGATGGATCCTGATGCTGTAGGCAGATAAAGCCCCCAATTTAAATGACAGAATTTCTTTGAAACCCTTTCTGAGTGCTAGGGGCTTCAAGCATTGAAGTGCCATGTATACCCTGTTCAGTTATATGGAATTTTTGTTTATTTGCTTTTTTCATATTTTACATTTTATACAATATATTTTATATATTCTTCTATGGGTTTATATATAGATAGTCATGTTCTCTTAGGTGTTTACTGTATATACATATATTTTTTCATCAGTCAAAATTGATATAATAGTTTATTTTTATCTGGTAGCCATCTCATATCAACTAGCATGATATATATATATAAGGAGATTATGATGGTTTGATGTAGATGAAGCAATTCTATAAACCCTCCCCCGCCTTTTTTCATAAATGCAATTTTTTACCAAAGAGACATATATATTCCTAATTGTTTTTACTGTTACATATATACACTTTCAATAGTTAACTTTTAACAGATTTTTAATATTATTGACAACAGCATTTTTTGTGTACACATTTAAAAAGATTTTATGAAATGTTTGTCTCTTTATTAATTTATGTGACCACATAGTTAGTTTATACATATTAGTGCTCATTCTTGCATAATGAGATCACAATGCAGATTGATTGAATAGTTAATTGAATGATGCTTTTATATGAAATTTCTGTTGGTGTTTGAATAGTCTGATGAAGCATTCTTTGAAATGTGAAAGCGCTTACTGGTTTGAAACGTTTTTTTGTTTTTACATGTGTATTTTCTTTTCTTTTTGAGAAATAAAAGGTCAGCTTCTTATTGCCGTGGTGTGCCTCAGTGAGTTTCATCAATTGGACTTTGTGCTTATGCTCTTCGGAGGCACCTTGCCCTTGCTGGTTGATTTGATACAGGAAGGTCTAGAATTACTTTTGTGAGGGGGAATTGTCAGACCTGTAGAGTGATGTATTTAGCTAAATGCTTGACTTGCCCTGTTTTTTTATGTGGGCAAAACAGAAAGGGCATTAAAAAGAGAATATATGAACATCTTTACCAAATAAGCAAAATGAATGATAAAAATGCATTGTTTAAACACTCTACGTCCTAGTTTCAAAAAAATTAAGTTTGCTATTTTGGACCACATAAGGGTAAACTGCAGATGGGGTGATACTAGTGAGGTTTTGCAAGAAAGAGAGATCAGATGGCAGTTAAAATTACAAGCATCACAACACTCAGGAACTAATGAGCACATCTCCCTGTAGCCCATTAAAGTTGTTTGCAGAACTATGGTAAGTTGATTTTAAATGAGATGGGTGTCATTTGATTTCTTACATGGTTATTCAAGTTTTACTTGCTTTTAAGTGGAACATACACACTTTTAACTTTTTCATTTGATGTATTACTGTCTCTTTAAATTAATGTTTTTAATTAGTGGTGGTTTTCCGAATATACAAATAGGCTTTGAGACAATTAGATGTAGATTCTGATGAAGTCCTTGGTTGATAAGGATGAAAGTGCTCAATCTGTGTGTTTATTTATTTTTTTATTAAACATAATTTAACGAATCTGTGATTCTGACTCAAAACATTTTTTTTTAATTTTATTTGTAGAGTTCTGGTGCTTTGTTTTAGTGTATTTATTCACAAAAGAAAATTAACATACACACCATAAAAGGCAAGTTTTGTCTACATGTTGAAAGCCCCTTTCATTTGTCCACCATTTTATTGAAAAATGAAAAACAAAACAGAAACAGGACAATGCTATATTGGCCTCCTTCAAAGATGCAATATTACAATCCCCCCTCAAAAATGCAATATTAAAACCATGCCCCCAAACTGGTATCTTTTGGTATTAGTAAAATAAAGCTCCACTCAAACTGTACATTAAGCAGCCACCAGCTACACTGCCAATAGGCACACATACAATCCCCAGAGGCACACAGCACAAATATTTTATTTTACTGAAAGCCAGATTTAAAATTAACTGGCTTAAAGATGAACAACTAATGGCAGTTTTTGAAGGGTAGCTAAACAGAACAAACAAACAAACAAAAAATAAGTCAATGGTAAAGGCACCTATGTTTTTTGGCATGTCTGTGCTCCCCCCAAAAAAATAATTTAAAAGAATGTCCTGTCTTCTCTTCTGGTTGCACCTCCCATTGGGGGATTTTAGTATTAAATTTAAACGGGCATTGACTTCAGCCACCAAAATATTTTTTTTACCAGGAAGCTAAAGGCAAAAATAAAATGAAATTAATATTAAACATAGGCAGGTATGCTAAGTCTATGTCTGTATCTTTATTTCATTATGTCTCTCTCCCACACCCAAATGAAAATGCAGCTATTTTTGTCTTCTTTTCTGATTGGCTAACAGCTCTCTGGTTCCACCTCTTAATGAGGTTTCAATATACACAATGCACTCAGACACAGACAATGTTCAAACAGTGTTTGTTTGAACCATACATTTAAAAAAGTGCAAACTATGGCTCAGCTTGGCTCATTCTTGGCTAATTATCTTGATTTTAAATGAGCCAAAGCCAAGCTCTTACTCAAACTCAAGCATGACTTGAAATTACTCTGTCTTGGTTGCCCACCTCTACTATGTACATGTTATGATACTGGTTTGAGTGATATTAACTGCTCTTGGTCATACAGCAGAAAAACAAATAGAGCTCAGTTCTCTCAAGGGACCCTCCTTACTAATATTTCTCACAAGGTAACTTGTGTGCCTTCTATTTAAAAACATATCACAAAGGTTATAATTTATTTTACATACCTGTCTGAATATAGAGGTCATTCTGACAACTATTATACATTGTGCTTTTATTGAACTTTCTTTTTAAATCCAAGGGGTGAGCATGTAAATAGGAGTTGTGAAAACATGGTTTCCTGTAACTTTTGGATGTGAATCCTTCATTAGAATGACCAGTTGTGGTGTTGTAATAATTCATAACATTCTTGTCTAAATTAAAAGTGAATTTAAAGTATTTAATTGTGCTTTTAAGGTAATCAACAAAACTGCAAAGCATATTCTCAGGACCTTCACATAAAATAAAAATATCATCCAGGTACCTCAGGTAAAGCCTGCAATGTTTAAAAAATGGGAATTAAAGTCATACAGCTTCTTCCAAGCTAACAGAACCAAATTATTGTAACTGTGGCACAAACAGTCCCCATGGCTATGCCTTTGATCTGCTTGAAAAATCTCCTCTTCAAAAATATGAAATTGTTATCTAGTACCAAGGAAATCCCTTCTATCATTAAATTATTCTTAGATGCTGATAAAAAGTCACAGTTGACCAAACTATCATGAAATAGATTCAAGCCTTCTTCAACCGGTATGGTAGTGAAAAGATCCAGTACATCATTCATAAGAAATTTCATTATTCCACAAGTCAGGTATAAGCATGCCAAGAAAATCCTCCAAGTCCTGTAAATATGGGACTTGTTCTGAAATATGGGCTTAAGAAGCCTGTCAATAAAGATGGTCAAGGGATATGATTTATACTCTTCTGCCTCTGCAATTGGTCTAAATTGAGGAGTTATTATAACTGTGGATTTTTGGAATGCCAAAATTTGTAGGGATATTATGTTTATGAATCTTCAAAAAAAAAAAAAATCATACGTAGTTTCAGAAATTCTATTATGTAACAAAAAGTCATATAGTGCCATGTCAGTTTTTTTTATAGGCAATATTAACTTCATTTCTTAAAACTGGAAAAATTGTGCTGGTATTATGAAGATTATTAAGCATAGCACATGAATAACCAATAGCATCAAAAGGACAATCCTTCAACTCTCATCAGGCTTCATAATCTGTAACTGTCTTATCTTTAATCAGAGAAGCTAGGACTGCCTTTTCTTTAATATTTACATTACATTTTCTAGGATGTTTACTTCTCCAGCAAGTTCATAGATATCTTTGATACAAACCTTCTCAAAGGCTTGAAGAACAGGGTGCATTATAGGGCTGTAGAGACTTTTTTTTCCTGAAGACTGAGCCATCTTTACTGGTATTATAATTATCTTAAATCACATCTTAAACATCTTAAAAATTAACTACAAGGTTCAATTTCCTTGTGACTAGTTAATTTTAAATCACTGAATCTGAAACATCAGAGTTTTGTTTAAATAAATTTGAAACTCCTTTCAAATACAGAAACATTTTGTAATGTAACAGGGGTGTGACTGTAATTATGAGCAAAAGCAGTTATATCAAACTTTGCTATGATTACCATCTCTTGATTTTCCCTTTATTCTCCTTTTGAACCTTGTCTTTTGATAATAAGTAACAGGGAAAGTTCCCTGCACAGCCTACATTGGACCTGGGTCCACAGATTGCTGTACTCTTTTCACCAGTCATTCTGAACTGTGTAACCTGGAAAATCCTGTTCATAATTAAAATCATGAGGCCCCTGCGTAAGAAGTTCTCTATTTTCTATTACCTCAGACATGTTAGATCATTTTACTTGGGGGCTCATACCAAAAGGGTTCTGAATAAAGTCTTCACCAGAAAAAACAGTCACTTCAAATGTAACTGCTCCTTTATGTTTTGTAAATCCAAACAAAACCGGAAATCCCTTGGTAACATCCATCACATGCTTCACAGAAGTAGCCAAAACATCAGCACAAGGCTGTGAAAATATTTGAATTAACTGGGTTAAATCGCCCTTAACAATACTCACATCCACTGCTAACCTTGCCAAATCCATTGATTCTTGAGAGGAAACTGAATTGCTGTAAAAGTTTGGTGAATCTGTAGTAGTGATTTAATCTCTCACACTTGCCAAACAGCAACCACTAATCACAAACAAATCGCAAGAGCATTACAAAACAAGATAAATAACCAACTAAAATGGTATTTTAGAGTAAATGTGTGGTAGCACAGGAGTGGATGTTGTGTCAGATTTTGTTAAAATATTCTTATCAGGTATGTCAGTCTGCTAAAAAAAAATATTTGTAGTTTTATTGGCTGATGTCTCCAAAGAAGGGCTAGGAAGAATAGTTAAGAAAGTGACTTGTAGCAAATCTGATGATTGGATAAACAAATGGCAAGAAACTTTTAATAGGTTAATATTAAGAAATGTAGGTTACATAGACTGGGATGAAGAACTACAGCAAAATAGGCAGAAGGGTATGTCTGAGGCAGAGCCGGATGAGCACTAGGCAACTTAAGCAGTTGCCGAGGGACCACTGGCCAGAGGGCTGCCACAACATTTAATTTTAGACAAAAACTTATAGTTTGTCTTTAAGGATGCTGCATGCATCTTTAATAGTGTATTTTTGTGGTTCATACTGAAGATACATGCACATTTAAACATTGGAACTTGGAAGTGAAGGCAATATACATGGGATTTTTAAGCATCGTGAATGCTTTCTGTGCTTTCTTTGCCAGATGAAAAAGCACACGAACATGGATAATGGGTGAGGTGACAAGAAGTCTTTGTGTGAGTGTCAGAGATTACCCAGTTAGGGATGGCAGGTCAGCTAACTTATTCAGGATCAAATCCTGTACCTTGATTACAGGAGACTAGAGCCTGAATCTTCAACACCAACTACCAAACTGTCTTCAGGAGGGCATTTTCAAGGACTTTTAACTTTCAGTGCATATTCAAGGAATGTTGCATTTAAGGGGAAGAGAAATTTACAGTTTCTCATGCTAAGCCTGTTTTTCAATGTATAACTGTTTTGTTTAGCAAATGGCCATCATCAGTGCTTGTACAATAAAATGTGAAAGCAGTGTTGATAGCACAACTAGTAGCATATTTGACTTTGTGCAGAGGGTTGTGGGTTCTGCTCCCACACTATATAGATAGAATGCTGATATTGCAATGCCCTTTAAGGGGATGGGGGTACTGCACTCTTGAGTGCATTCTCCTTTGGATTAGGTGCCTAGTAACTATAAACCTGTTGTCAGTTTGACAGCTTTCCCCTATTGCAATATTACCAGCTTAGCATTTTTTATGTAACATCAACAATTTATTGTTCAAGGGTAGTAAACACTAAATTTGTACATTAAACACTGAAATGTAAAGCATTTTGCCAGCAGCAACCTCTTCTTTAGCTATAGTATAGATCTCTTTAATGTAGAATTATTCAGATAACTTTTACTTTTGCAGAGATTGTTTGTATTGAATGCTATTGATGGATTGTAATGACAGAAGTTTGAGTGGCCTTTTGTGGCTGAAATGTTCGCTGAAATGTTCTGAAATGGGTAGTTTTGTCATTATTGGTTTGATACATTTTGTTTCATTGCTTACCAGAAAAATGTTTAAAACTACAAATATTTTATATATTTTAACAATCTCTGGCCTTTGCTGTACTTGAGTTATAATGAAACAGTGGGTAAGAATGATAAATTAGATATACAGTGTTAAGACAAGCAGCTTTCTGTGGAGGTGATTTAAACATTGTGCATGTCTTGGCAAGATTCTTGTTGCAGCACTGTATTCAGTCAAGGAAACCACAGAGTGAAATATAATTGATGTGACAAAGAGAATATATATATATATATATATATATATATATATGTATATATATATATATATATATATATATATATATATATATATATAAAATCTATCTCTCTCACTATATATATATATATCTATACACACACACACACACACACACACGTGTGTGTGTGTGTGTATATGTGTGTGTGTGTGTATATATATATATATATATATATATATATATATATATATATATATATATATATATATATATATATATATTAGTGTCAACAACCAACTGGTACACAGCTAACAAAAATGGGTGCCCAAATTCCAGAATTCACAAACATTCTCAAAACAGAATCAGATCAGCACTCAAAGTCTGGATCAATATATGTTCTAAATAGAATGGTGAATCATATTTATGTTCAAAATAAATCCAAATTACTTCCAAGATAAAGTTGCCATAAATAACCATAAGCAGAGAACAGCGAGCACCAGGCAATCAGCACTCGCCTATAAACACCATAACACATTTTGCCTACTGGCGTCATCAGTGCAGTAACTAGTGCATGCATTAGTATCAACTTAAAACTCAGCAACTTAAAGGAACAGTACATATTAAGATCCAAAACAACACAACATACATTACAAATGGACAAGCATAAGAACATCAGACTTAATAATAACATCTAGCTCAAAACATATCTAAAGATTTATGTAGCAAACTCAAATGCCTGTCATTATTTAGTGAATTCACTCCTCACTGATTTGTCACAAGACTTCAGAAAACAACAAATTTTATGAGGAACAGGCAAAAAATATGAGGCAAAATTCTGGACATTCTTTGAAAATTTGGACAGCTGAGAGCTATGCACATGAGATTGCTCTCACTCTCTCTCGATTTCTCACATACAAGTCTCCTCTGCTTTCATACATGCATTCACTCGCACAAGATCACTCTCGCTCTCTCTGTCTCTTAGTATCTCAAACACACAAGCTCTTCTGTTTCATACACACCTTCACTCACACACGCAGATAGAAACATAAATACACACATACACATATGTACACACTCATACACTTTTTTCTGTTAATTCTTTTTATACTCACTAAACAGAGAAAGTGCTGCTTAGGACATGTAAAGTAATGGCGGCTGTTAGTTTTTTTTGCAGCATCTTGAATATGCTGCCGAAGCGTCAGATTCCTTTTTTAGTGGGCATTACTTGTACATTAATACCCTGCTGGAGAATGTTCTCCAATCAGGGTGCTGATGTACAGTTTTCCAATTCTTTAAAGCCTGTTAACCTGGAAGAGTGTAGCAGGATGATTTACTTCAACTGAAACTCATTTGAAATAAACTCAGCTATTTTAGTAGAGATCTCATTCTAATAATATTATAATGCTCATCAATATCAATTTTGTCTTTGAGCAGAAAAATCATACTACACCTTTGCTCTAACCTTTATCCTGCTTGCAATAGTGTACCAAGGGTGGGAAAAAAAGTGTTACTCACACTGGGTGCATTTTTTATCAATGGTGCAGTTTGCTCTAAACAAAAAATTATTTTGTATAAATATGTTTTTTTAGGGTCTATATTAGAACACTGAACTTTCAAAATGTTGAGTGTTCTAATATCGCTGAAAATATCGAAGAAACAGAAAAACAAATTTTTCCCTAAGGAAAGAATTTGGTTGTCCGTTTCTGTTGTTTCAGTATTTTCAGTGCTGTGGTGGAAAGTTACAGGTCGGGTTCAGGTAAGTGTGCGATTGTGTGAACGTGAGGGTTAGGGCGGGTTAGGGTGCAGGTCAGGTAAGTGTGCGAATGTGTGGACGTGAGGGTTAGGGCGGGGTAGGTGAATTAGTGTTAGGGTGCGGGTGAGGTGACTGTGTGATAGTGACGGACCTTAGGGTTAGGGTTTGGGTTAAGGTAAGTGGATAGTTAGTGGTGTATGTATAGTTTAGTGTAGGGTTAGGTGTAAGAGTTTAGGTGTATGTGTGTGGATTGCTGTTTATTTGGTGTGCTTGTGTTGTGTGTATGTGTTTTGGAACAGAACATTTTTTCCCTAGGAAAAAATTTGCTGTTCTGTATGTTCGATGTTTTAAATTTTCGATTCATAGGGTTCGATATTAGAACACTCAAAATTTTGAAATTTCGGTGTTCTAATATAGACCCATTTTATTTTATTATGTGCCTTTAAGAGAAACAGAAGTAATGCAAAAATGTCCTAAGTGGATGCCCGAGACACCCTACGATACCTCATGCCCCTTTTTCTCATCATCTTGCATGAGCACCACCCGAAAGACTTGTGATTGGCTCCACAGGTGGAGGGGGCAGTGTAAAGAAGGCAATTACAGGTCTTCATCTTTGGCAGCCAAAGCAAGTGATCAAACTGTTTTGGCTTGACTTATTATGCTTACTCGCTTGCTGTGGGCCCTGTATGCTAGCTATTAAATGTAATTTTCAATATAACAAACTTCAAAGGTTTGGCTTCATTCTTGGATCTTTTTCTGAGACTGGAATTTATGGTTGAATTTGATTCAGAACTCAAATCCAACCAACAACATGCTATTTTTGTACATGCTGGGGTCCTACCTAGTCAGAAAACAGGGACACCTTTTAATTTAGACAGGGTGAGGGCACAGGCAGAAAAACAAACTAAGGAAGTAAGTGTGTGTCACAAACTTATTAATAAATAAATAAATTATAAAAATAATAGTTGCATACTACATGTCTGTGAAATCATGAATCTTCTACGTACTTTTCAACTTTCTTACTGGTTGCACTCTAATGAGGGGAATGGGACTGCCATGGACTGGACATTGACAAAAGACGAAATACAGTGACAGATTTTAAATGTTGCTTATAAAATTAGAAAGCTGCTAAAATAACATTTTTTGTTATCATGCCAGTCATTATTTAGTGATTTCAGTCACCAGCGCATACGAGAAACAGAAGAAAAATATTGAGGCAAAAATCTAAACATTTGACTGACTGGATTGGTGGATGTATCAAATAAAAATGTATTTCAAATTAAATACATAAATGCAGTTTGGCTTTTGGCTTGATGTTTTTTTTTTCTTAACACAATTACCATTTTGGAGAAACAGGTGGTGAAGAATTGCACTTAACGTATGATGACAGTAATTAGAATATTTCTATAGAATATATACATGAATTCACTTTCTCTTATTCTATGAAGGATTCAAGTTTTAAGTACTGATATTTTAAGTGGTCCTGTCTGATTATTATTATTATTATTATTATTATTATTATTATTATTTATATTATTTTATTATAAGTCCATGATTCCAGTGAGATGTAGTAACTGATTTGTAATGAATGTCACAGAGGCAAAGTTGTTGGGTATCCTTCTGCCATTGCTGCCAGAGCTGGTTATTGTTATTGCTATATAGGGCAGATAGGGACTGTCTTAAGAAGGTGGGGGTAGATATGGGTTCTTAATTCATTAAGGCTGCTCTTATCTATTATTACTTGATTATTGTACTTATTGGGCCTGCAATGAATGCTACGCTGTTTACGGGGGGGGGGGGTAATGTTCTTAATTCATCAGTGCTGTTTTTATCTAGTATTACTTGATTATTTCCACTGAATGCACTTTCAATAAATGCTTTGCTGTTTTATGGAGGAGGGAAGAGGAGTTCTTAATAGAAGGTTGTTGTTATTTATTAGTTTATGAAACTTCAATTAATGATATGCTATTTTACGGGGGATATGCATTATTAATTCATGAAAGCTGTTTCTATCTATAGTTCATAGACTTTCAATCAATGCTACACTGTTTTATAGTGTGGATGAGTTCTTAATTCATCAAGGCTTTTTTATCTGTTAGTTGATGGACTTTTAATCAATGGTATGCTGTTTTACTAGGGAGGGCGAGATCTCAGATGAGTTCTTAATTCATCAAAACTGCTTTTATCTATTACTATTAGTTGAATGAATGCTATTTCCTTAAGGATTTTCTGAGAATGGTTTGGTTGCAAGATTGCTGTATATTTGCTTTGCTATAATGTACTTATATTTTACACTGAATAGCAGCTGTCAAATTGTATGTAACATCCTGGATTGTATCCAATAGTGTTTTAAAACTTCATGCAGCAAAAGTCATGCTTTATTTTTAATATGTTAAGGGAAAGGTAACTGTGTAGTTTCTTTAAATTGTTAAAGCAATGTAGTATTTGGTTATGCATCACAGGACAGTTAAACAATTTACACTGAAAATCCTTTAAATGTTCAACAAAACTTCTTGTTTAGGTTTGCGCTTAAGCCTCTTGGTCTCTAATTCTTTTTGCAAAAAGTTGTTGTCAAAATGTACCCCACCCCCAACCTATATATATATATATATATATATATATATATATATATATATATATATATATATATATATATATATATATATATATCATCATCATCATCTTCTTTCGGCTGTTCCCATTAGGGGTCGCCACAGTGGATCATCTGTTTCCATTTCTTCCTGTCCTCTGCATCGTGCTGTCTCACACCAACCATCTGCATGTCCTCTCTCACCACATCCATAAATCTTATCTTAGGCCTTCCTCTTTTCCTGTTACCTGGTAGCTTTATCCTTAGCATCTTCTTCCCAATATACTCAGCATCCCTCCTCAGCACATGTCCAAACCAATGTAATCTGGCCTCTCTGGCTTTGTCTCCAAACCTTCTAACCTGGGCTGACCCTCTAATATACTTATTCCTAATCCTGTCCACCCTCGTCACACCCAGTGCAAATCTTAACATCTTTAACTCTGCCACATCCAGCTCAAACTCCTGCCTTTTTGTCAGTGCCACAGTCTCCAACCCATATAACATAGCTGGTCTCACTACCCTCTTGTAGCCTTCCCTTTCACTCTTACTGATACTCGTCTGTCACAAATCATTCCTGACACTCTTCTCCACCCACTCCATCCTGCCTGTACTCTCTTCTTCACCTCTCTTCCACACTCACCATTACTCTGAACTATTGATTCCAAATATTTAAACTCATCCACCTTTGCCACCTCTACTCCTTGCATCCTCACCATTCCTCTATCCTCTCTCTCATTCACACACACACATTCTGTCTTAGTCCTGCTGACCTTCATTCCTCTTCTTTTTAGAGCATATCTCCATCTCTCCAGGGTCTCCTCCACCTGTTCCCTACTCTCACTACAGATCACAATGTCATCTGCAAACAGCATAGTCCACAAGGAGTCCTGCCTCATCTCGTCTGTCAACCTGTCCATCAGCATTGCAAATAAGAAAGGGCTCTGAGCTGATCCTTGATGTAATCCCATCTCCACCTTAAATGCATCTGTCACTCCCACTGCAGACCTCACCGCTGTTGCACTATCCTCGTACATATCCTGTACCACTCTTACATACTTCTCTGACACTCCTGACTTCCTCATACAATACAACTCCTCTCTAGGCACCCTGTCATATGCTTTCTCTGAGTCTACAAAAACACAATGCAACTCCTTCTGACCTTCTCTGTACTTATCCATCAACACTCTCAGAGCAAACATTGCATATGTAGTGCTCTTTCCTGGCATGAAACCATACTGCTGATCACTAATCATCACGTCCCTTCTTAACCTAGCTTCCACCACTCTTTCCCATAACTTCATGCTGTGACTGATCAATTTAATCCCTCTGATGTTACTACAGCTCTGCACAATTTTTGCTCTTCAGGAGGGGGGGACACAAATAAGGGTCTTGCCGGGCTGTGAATGGCCTAGCTACTCCTCTGCCTGCCTGCTCATAGACCGTAGTTCATGGTCACATCATTGTTCACAGTGAATCACTGGCCTTGGATGTACAGTCTCTTTGATGACTAAATCCACTACATACATGAAGGCAAATTATAAGCCACAATGCAGTTCAAATGTAATTTGGTCCATTGGATGGGGAACCGGAGATTCATCCCTTATTTGGCACCATGTCTCTAATGGACAAAGGCAGCCTGTAAATGTTTCATCTTCCAGGCCTATGCTTACTCTTATCAAGGGCACCAGAAGTTGTCAGAGATTTGGGATGCATGGTTAGGCTTAAAAAGACCCTTGTAGTCATTAGCCTAGTACACACCTAAGAACCTATGAATAACCTACTTATCAGGTATATCTGCACTGATACCCTAACAAAACAGATGAAGAATGAACAGAATATCAGAGGTAACTATCCTATAATTTCTACACTTTGCCATGAAGTAGAAGGTGAGTGCTAGTAGGGAAGGCCAGTTCTGACCTGTATCAAATAATGATCATGTCAAGAGACTGGTTCTACCACTAAGTCCTGTTTTTTAAGCAAAACTGGAAAATGAAGCCCATTAAGAAGCTAAACATATAAGTTAGTAGAAACAACATGAGTGAAGCCAAAGGCCGCCATTAAACTTAGAATTTCCATGGTAAATTTGCAGGTCTCATTGTTAACCCATGTGCTTAAATTCCCCAAAACTGGTTATCTTGGTATACAAAATAAGCATACAATTAGAGCAGTTGGAATCACCATCTTACATTCTCAATAGCTTTAGAAGTGATAAAAAATAAATTACCTTTACATTCTTTCATACTCAGTATTATGTCAACTGTCCCTACTCAGTGTTACATCAAATGTTTTACTATATGGTATTTGTAAAAATTGCTGTGTGTTTTTATATCACTTCTTAAGTCAACTATCATTACTCAATGTCTCAACAAATGTTATATTAGTATTGGTGAGATTTGTTTATTTTCATCTATGATATTGTCTAGTCATATTGTCTCCCCAGGTTGAAAAGATGCTACTCATAGCTCTCAATCTCTTAGTACAAAAAAATGGACAAAGCCAAAAATAATGGGTGGAGAAAGCCCCAAAAATAGGAATACATGTTAAATATTGCTCTTATAATCTGAGAAAGTCGCTAGAATGAAAGGTCTTTTGTTACCATACATTTTCTAGTTTTTCTAAATATTTTTAAGATTTCCAAGTGAATAACAAAATGTAACATTACAATATGTATAAAAATTGAATAAATAAATAAGAAAAACAAACAATGCAAGAAAAGATTGCCATGCATTTTCTGAAGGATATGAATTCTGAAACTCAAATGCCTGTCATTATTTATTGAATTCAATTTTAATGGTTTGCCACGGAGATCCAGAAAATCACAAATTTTGTGAGGAACAGACCAGAAATATAAGGCAAAAATCTGGGCATTCTGCAAAAATCTGTACAGCTGAGAGGTATGGACTGCTACTGTGTTAACTCAGTCATGCTATCACAGTTAACTGACTAGCTAACGGACTGACTGACTGACTAAAAATATTAATCCCAACACTATCATACATTCTCAAATGTCCACTCCTTGGGGAAAAATAAACCTTACAACCTGGAGGAATACAAACACCTAGACAGAGCCCTCAGTAGTCATGTAACCATATTTCTATAATAACATCTAGGTCAGG
This sequence comes from Protopterus annectens, assembly GCF_019279795.1. Lineage (NCBI taxonomy): Eukaryota > Metazoa > Chordata > Ceratodontiformes > Protopteridae > Protopterus > Protopterus annectens. Next base: position 528,018,389 of record NC_056737.1, on the reverse strand, counting down.
ATTCCAAGATGGTGGTCATCTAGTGTACACCCTCTGCACAGAGCTCCCTAACTCAGTTACAGCTTCACTGGAAATTTCCCTCTTTTAAGTGTCAATATCTACGGTATAAAGAAAAGGGTAAACTATTTTAACTTTATCCTTCTGGATCAGTGGTCTAGCTAGATATATCTGGATCAAAAGCATCTTATTTACCCTATTGTTGGGGTAGGTGTCTCAGCCACGTGTATCCAAAGGGCCTAAGTTCATCCTTTGCACACTCAGTATCCCAAGTTGAAACAGTCAAGTATGGCAAATGAATTAGACACGATGGAGATACAAACTACAAAAGCAAAATTATCAACAATCTTCTCTCCAGAAAAAGAGGTAGCCTCCAAAAGACAGAAAATCAACAAGCAAACATCGGAACCCAGTAAAACCAGTGCTAAAATCAAGATGGAACCCAACTTTCACTTGGACGAACTCAAACAGGCACTTCAACCTATCCAGCTTGCCATACAAGGATTTTCTGAACAACTTGCCAAGTTTGGAAACACTATCAACCAAATCGTTGACAGAGTGGACACCCTTGAACATAAAACACAGTCTAATGAATCTTTAATTCAGACCTTATCTGAAGAGCTTCGTACCAAAACTACATCTATAACTGAACTTCAAGAAAAATTGACGGACCTCGAGGCAAGAAGTCGTCGCAACAACATATTAATCAGAGGACTCCCTGAGACTTACAAAAACCATGACCTACTAACCATAACCAAGCAGATTTTTGAATTACTCCTGCGCTCGGAAGGTTATTCTACTGATATAACTGTGGAGAGAGCACACCATGCCATGCACAAACGACAAGACCCCACTGCTCCACATCAAGTCTACACCAGACTGCTAAACTTTCAAGACACCCAAAAAATATTATTAGCTGCCAAAAAACAAAAGTCCTTTACTTGGAACAAACACTTACTTTTTCACAAGATCTGCCTCTCTCAATCAAGACAAGCAGACAAAACCTAGCTTCATTTTGCGATAAATTAATTAAGAAGAACATCAAGTTCCACATGCAATATCCGAGCATACTAATTTTCTGCTACAATGATACAAAATATGCTGTTAACTCTCTGAAAGAGGCAATGGAGGCATTCTTCAAAGCCTTTAACAGTGTCCCAGTGTTGTAACATACCTTATTATACAAACCCTACCAACTAAGGCTTTGTCGTGGTTTTACACTCACCGGATAATAGAGGTTTAACTCCGATCACTCCTCTAATGATTGGTTGGGCTTTCCAGGCTTGCTTACGGCTCCATTTTCCAATTTTTGGCTTGTTTGTTTGCTGCTCAACTTTTGAGTAGCTAGGAACCATCTTGGTGCTGGATCTGGTTGTCCAGGGGGTCTCCTTTGCTCTGCGATTTCCAGCTGCTCTCACACAGAATCCTTCCCCTCTGTTTATAGCACCATAAGCTGTTCGTGCTGGTTTGTCAATTCCCAGCCTTGAGCTAGATAGCCTGGTTCTACCAACTTTAACATTTGAAGAGCCTCCTGAGGGTTGTCAAATTATTTAGAGGGCGATCTCTTTATTATCGGAGCTTTATCTGCTCATCAGGTAGGAACTCGTGTTATGCTCTAGTTATAAGCGCCCTCATCAAATAACACCATTTCCCTGCCGAATGCTTATATCTGTCATGCACCAGTCACAATTCGATGAGCATTCAACATTTTAATTAAATATCTCAAGTTGACTGTGTGTCGCTTTAGCTGTTGAGCACATTGTACAGTAATTTCTTCACTTCGGCGAACTCCCTGATGACTAGTAGTGGTGTTTAAACTACTCATTTCATTCTGGCATCTTGCCTTAACTGTTGAGCCTGGGTCATCTGTAGCTTGTTTACCTGTTTTATTAATTAGTTTACACTGTATTTTTTCTGATTGGTTAGAGGAAACTTTAAGTCAAGATACGACTCGGAGTTCGGTGCTGATCAAGGACTTTCTGAATACAACAGCTGGTAGTTTGGTATATATGTCTTACCTACACAAGTCCTAAAGCTTAGTTTGTATAACTTGTATTTTGGAGAATGTTCTGTACACAGTTAATGTACTTTGGCTTAGGGTTTATCTTATTCTGTCACTTTCATACCAATCTGCTGACCTTAGTTCTCATTAGGTCACTTTTATCATCTTTTGGAGTTAAAAGGTAACAACTGGTCAGTTTTTCTATACAGACTTTTGCTAGCTGCCTTAGAATTGTTATTGCTTTTATTTTTGGCAGGATATCATTTACCTAAGTAGACTTTGTATCTTTATTCTGAATTAACACCATTAGATTCAGTTGTGTTACTTCCTCACTGAAATTTATCTAAGGTAAACATTATATATTTTTGACATAGCGATATTAGGTCATATTTTTGTTAGATCTAACAAAGGTTTTATGTTGACTATTATGGCTTTTACCCGTGTTTATTCTACTATACTGATTTTATAGCAATCTCTAGCTTGCAAGGTTAAGACATCTACGTATCAGTGAGTCATCTTACATCATACCAAGTTTATTATTACTTATGTCTATAATATACAACCATGCTATTAGAGTTTTTACCTTCTTGTATGCCTCCCTTTCCCTCTCTCTCCTTTCTCTTTTCTTCCCTTCGTATTTATTATAGTTACATTACTATTTTAATCTTACCTAGTGCTGTTTATATGCTGTTATACGCACATATCAATAATAATGGGTATTGATGCATATTTGTTATTTTTCTTCTCTCTTCTTTTCCTAAAACTTAGCCACTGTCCACTCACATACTACATCTTATCTCCCTAGTTGAAATAACCCTAGAATTATATATATTGGCTCTCTTGATATACCATCTAATGAGCTTCAGCCAACGTCATAGATTCCCTATCCCCTTAATAATAAACATAAGTCTACCAGTTCTATTCTTACTTTTTCTATCCTGCTGCTTTTAGTGGTGGCTCTTAGTTGCATTGTAATAGGGTTCTGGAAGGATCTATTTTTGGATGACGATTGTTATGTATATATGTATAGCATCATTGTTTGCATCATTTGTCTCTCTCAGGTTATTAACTGTGATAGTTTCTTAAATTGTGCCTCTATTGCTAGTTAAAAAGCTATCTTATTCTTACCTTTGTTTTTGTACTTCTTCATTTAAGGGGTTGGGGTGGTTAGGCATGGGTTGTATTCGAAGGAGTACTGTGCAACCCTTGCTGTTGTTAGTTTATATTCAGACACTGGAAGATTGAAGTGGATCTCCATCACCTTTCTAAACCCAATCTTACACGTCACCTCCTCCCCTCATGTGGTTCTGATACCTTATCTGAGAAAAAGGATTAATCAAGCCTCATACCTATTGATCTCTATAAGTTAGTTAACATGGCTTGGTTCATTGTTTCGTGGAACATAAGAGGCCTACAAAATAAAGCTAAAAAATCTCTTCTATTGCATCTGTTGTTTAAATCACAGGCTAATGTTTGTTTTTTACAGGAAACGCATATGATTAAGGAAGATTGGACGAAACAAACTAAAAGAACATGGATAAGATCTATCATAGCTGTGGGTGATAGCTCTAACACAAAGGGAGTGGCCATTATAATTAAAAATGATTTTCAGGGGTAATCACGGACGTAAACTAAGACAAAAATGGTAGATGGTGTTATTTCACACCTCATTTCCCTAACTCTATTAAACCAATCCTTTTTCTTAATGTTTATGGTCCACGTTCGCAACAACAAGTCTTTATAACGGAGATCTATAACATTCTTTGCACGTTCCAAGATCACCAATTTATTCTAGGTGGTGATTGGAACGCTGTCATAGATCCTAGCATAGATCACACCAGTAATTCTCCCTCGTATAATTTCCAAGACTCTTTAGCTTTAGGAGAATTGATATCTGACTTCAGCCTTATTGATCCTATTTCATTCAGTGAGTTCTCAACTAAAGATAAATTATACACATACTATTTGAAATGCTACAACACTTGGTCATGGTTAGATTTCTTCTTAATCTCTGAATCCCTGTCTAGTTTTAAGTTAAACTTCACTGCAGAACCTAGGTTTTTATCTGATCATGCAAGAATTTCACTCAAGATTTTATACACATCAAAGACGCCTTTGACTCCCTTTTACAGCAACTGGACACTAAATAACAATCTGCTGCGTAACAAGGACATAATTCAAGAAACGAATGAGATTCTAACAGACTTCAACTCCAATCTTGAGCTCACACAAATCCCCCTAGACATCCAATGGGTGGCCTGTAAAGCCAAACTGAGAGGTTTATTGATCAACAAGGCCTCTTTCTATAAAAAGCTTTACAAAAAGAAGGAAGCCAATCTGATCTCAAAACTTTCCTACTTAAAAAATAAGCAAAGATCAAGCCCAGACCCTGGCTTAGATAAATTGATCAATGGTACTCAAAAAGAATTACTAGAACTTCATCAACAAAACTACTCCCTGCTAGAACAAAAACTTATTGCAACATATTCAGAGTGGGTGCAAATTCCATCTAAAACTCTAGCAAGAATAATAAAAAACAATCAATGTACTTCCAGAATCTCTATATTGCAGTACCAGAACAAAATGTATAAATCTGACTCAGAAATAATTCAGCTGTTTCATTCCCTTTACTCAGACGTTTATGGCAGGAAGGAAGATATCTCTCCTAACTCACATATGGTGAATTTTCTGAATACTGTTAACTTCCCCTCCCTGAATGAAAATCAAAGATACCTGCTTTCTGCTCCACTGAATCTTCAAGAAATCCAAGATGTCATTACCAACCTCAAACTAGGCAAATCCCCAGGCCATGACAGGTTCACTTCTGATTTCTTTAGAGCCTTTAATCTAACAATCTCCCATATTCTTTTAAAGGTATTCAACTTCATTATAAAGAATGGAATTTCTGACTTACATTGGAATACCTCGAAAACTATTCTGATTTTGAAAAACAAGCAAGACAAAGCCGATCCCCACAACTACAGACCCATCTCTTTAATAAACGTTGACATAAAAATCCTATCGACTATTCTGGCCAACAGACTTAAAAAAATTATGCCCTCTTTAATTTCCCCTGACCAGGCAGGCTTTATGAGTCATAGACACACTTGGGATAACACCCTAACCCTTGACTCCCTAATGCAATTTACAAAAAAAGACAAAAACCCGATTTATGCATTAACCCTAGATGCTTCTAAAGCCTTCGACAGAGTTAATTGGGATTTTCTGTTCCTAACCATATCTCACTTTAATATACCCAGTGCTTTTTCTGATATGATTAAAGTACTATATAAAAACTCCTCCACTTATCTTTATGTAAATAAAATATATCTAAGCTAATTAGGATTACGAACAGAACAAGACAAGGCTGCCCATTATCCCCCTTTCTTTTCAACATCTTCATTGAACCATTCTTCCTTTATATTGCTTAGAACTCTTACCACTCGATCCCCAAAGTTCTAAATACTAATATAATGTTTTCTGCTTTTGCAGACGACCTCAACTTATATTTTCAATATCCCAACACTGACCTGTGTAAAATCATAAACACTATTAATAAATTCTCGAAGGCTTCAGGATATCAGATCAACCATAAGAAATCACACATTTTCCTATTATTTATGTAAGTCATAAAGCTAACTACTTTCCGGACTCTCCCTTTCAGACAACTTTCAACATTAGTTATCTTGGTATACACTTCGAACACAACCAAGCTTCCATGTTCCAAAATAACCTACTCAGAACATGGTCTAAAATATTACAGGACCTCCATAGATGGGAACTCATGAATCTGTCTCTTCTATCCAAAACTGCAATAGTGAAAATGAATGTCTTACCTAGACTCCTTTACCAGTTTAGCACCTCAAATCATATGGTATCTAATACTCTATTCTCTAAAATGAATAAAGAATTAGCCAAATTTATTTGGTTTCCTAAATCAGTTAGGATATCGTACTCTAAGTTAGCATACCCAAAGATAAAGGGCGGTCTAGGGTTACCAAATTTTCAACTTTATTATACGATTATTTGTGCAAATAGAATTTTGTCTATTTCTAAACTTAATCAGGGAGATTATAACTCTTCCCCTACTTGGATGAAAATATGGTACCAACATGTTATCGCCAATAAAATTAACCCCAAAGCCCTTCCCTTTCTTTTTCCAGATGTTATTAATAACTCCAAATTATCCAGCACCCTAAAACATAAAATTAGGTTATTCCAAAGTCTGATAAAAACCATCAACCTTGATAAAGCCCTTCCTTTACTTCAACCTCTTCATTTAAATCCTAATATCAAGATCAATAATTTGATGATTAATCTCTCTGACTTTCCTCTCATTAAGGATATTATGGTTTGGGACATTCTCAAATATAAAGATAAAACACTCTCTGCTCTACGACTAATTCTTAAAGTCAATAATAAATACACGGTTATTCTCCGGCAATTAAGAGAATTAATCTCATCAAAATTTGCTTATCTTCTGGCTAACTGTCAGGATATCACCAAACTTTGTGAGATTATATCTGTGGTTCCGAGTTCACAGAAAATGCTCTCCAGATCGTATAACCTTTTGAACTCTATAATACATAACTCAGTCTGCCTTTTCTCTAGTTATTGGGGCAATCAAGGAACCCTTTTTACGAAGGAACAAAAATTATCTGCTATAAAAACTACATTAGAATTATCCCCATTTAAAAAACTTGTTTACACACAATTAATGATCAATAATAACTTGTATTATACGCCTTCTTTGCTCAATAGGTTTGACCCCAAGACTACCTAGTCTGGTTCTGCAAATATACCCACAAACTTTGGTCTTCATTAAAAGTACACCTCGAGAAAATGGGTTACCACAAATCTACCCTTTCCTGGGAAACAGCGATCCTTCACATCCCCATCATAAAGCTTTTTAAGTTAAAACTTCATGTACTAATCATTCTTTGCTCTCTTATTAAATTATGTATCACTAAAAATTGGATGGACCGCACCAAATTTTGCTGGAATAACTTTAAGGAGATGGCTTTTAAATATATTTCGGTGCAAAAGCTTATCACAAAAGGACCTAGGAAAAAAGCCTACTTTGAAAAAGTTTGGAAAAGTTTATTCAACCTAATTCTTTGTGATTAATCTAGCTCACAGCTCCTGTCTCAGATTATGGTATAGATCCCACTTTAAGTTTAACTCGGAGATCCACTGATATCCCTTATAACTTCGACTTTCCTCTTCTAACGCATTTTTCTATATGGTAGCACATTAGTTTGTAAATATTGTACATAATTTAGTGTGTTTTATAGGTTTAAGTTGTAGTATGTTTGCCTGCATATTCATTCTTTCATACAATGTTTACCTATTCATTCATGTGAAATAACTAAAAGTTATTTGAAAAAAAACCCATCTAGGTAAACAGAACTACTGGCATCAGATATTATTGTTAGTTGTTCTTAATTACACAGTACTGCTCCAGGCAATGTATTAGGGCAGCAAGTCCTGTTTACTTTTTTAAGATATAATTTTGTCATCTGAGGTACTGGAATAATGCAGAGGGAGAGAGAGAGAAAGAGGGTGATTCGAAAACTGTTCTATCCTTCACTGGTGTTGAAAAATCTTCATCCTGATCTGACAACCCCAATCAGGCAAAACAAGTCAAAACCTCTTATTAAAGTCAGCCTGAGACTTTGCTACAGAAGCATATATGCATATTTTATTGCATTCCAGTACAGAAAACAAAGTTCCAGTGACATAACCAAAAGTTCAAAAACTCCCTTAGAATGTAGACAGTATCCAAGAACAAGAGCCAAAATAGTCATACAATGTTGCCAAATAAATTGAGACTTTTAAAATGATTGTTTCAAATTTTAGTTAAATAACCTAGACCTGTGCTGTATCTTCACCACAGACTACATAAATTAAGCAATCCAAAAATATGCATTAAAAATAGATGCTACACAGCTAATGTGTTTTGAGGAAAGAATAGGTAATGCAAAAAATAGAAGAGTTGTTGTTTGTCTTTTCGGCTTTTCCGGGTAAGGGATTGCCACAGCGGAACTCCAGTCTGCTAATGATTGGCAGTAAATTTTTAAGGTGCCGAATTGCCAGCCCGACGCCCAACCTTCAGCGAAGGCACACCCATTCAACGCATGTCTTTCGGAGGCCACTCGACCACGGGGAGGACATGCAGACACCACACAGAAGGCATGCCCCACAAACTAGCTGAGAATCGAACGGGAGAACCTCTTGCTGTGAGGCAACAATGCAACTGCTGTACCACCCACGGCTTTAAGAGTAAAAAAGAATATACAAGGAATGAAGGGGAGATATCAAAGAATGTTTCTAAGTTAAATCTGTCATGTAAGGAGGCAAAAATAAGTTAGAATATATATTACAATGCAGGGATTCATAATTATATTAAAAGGTGTTAAGGAACAGTCAGCATCTGGTGCAGATGGATCAGGTTATAAGCTTTATAAGACACTGACAGAAGAAAATCTTTCAAGAAAATTTAATTCAATTGAAAAATTAAAGTTTAAAAGAGCAAGAAATTTGTGAATGGGGTTAAAAGTATTATGCATAAACAAAGGTGAAAAGATGAATTAATGAAAGTGAATTACATTAAAGAGTACAGATGATAAGCATGCTGAAAATTTTACAGAAGAGATTTGAAGGTGTACTTGCTGATTTACTAATAGAGTGCAATTATATAGTAAAGCATAGAAATGTAAATAATAGTGAAAGGACTTCTGCATGGTATATTGCATGCTACGTATGAGGCTAGAGTGTTATTGTATGATGTCTCAAAGCATTTGATAATATTGTACAATAGAAATTATGGAAACATTTTGTTCAGATATTGGACATCTCAAAAGGTGATATGGATTTTAAGTCTATATTTAATAATGGATATGTAGAAGAGAGAGATAATGGATGGTCAAGAACAAAAATTAAAACAGGGAAAAGGTAATGCAGGACTGTGCAAATAGCAGCATTTTGTATTCTTTAACAATGTCTTCAATGTGAAAATGGAAAGCTGGCAAAATCAAAGGAAGCAAGAAGTTGACGTTAAGGATAAATAATTAAAGGCTTATGGTTTTGGTATACACTGTTATTAGCATAGGCGTAGATGGATGAAGTAATAAAGGAAATAGCAGGACAACTGAAATAGTAAGGTTTGTTTTTAAATAATAAAAAAAAACAATTATAACCTAATCTATCTACACCAGGACATGCACTCTCTAACAGTTGTTAAAACCACACAGAATTTCTGTATTGTGATACCTTTTTCTAACCTGTGATATGAAGGGTTGTTTTTAAATAAAGAAAACTATTATAACCTAATCTATCTATACCAGGACCTGTGCTCTCTAACAGTTGTTAAAACCACATTGAATTTCTGTATTGTGATACTTTTTTCTAACCTGTCTTTTGTATCCTTACATATTTACTTGCCAGACCTACCCCATCATTCTATATACATTATATATATATATATATATATATATATATATATATATATATATATATATATATATGTATATTATCATTAGTTCCTCATTCTTCAATAGATTTTAGTTGTACCAGTATAGTAACATCTGATTGAATGCACATTTTTGAACTGCTTAATTAATTGTCCTTACTGCTAAGACAGGTGGTACATATTTTTCAATGACAGATTTTATGCTATTAGGTATTACATTTGGTAAAACAGAAATGGTTAGAAAACATTTATTATAAGAGGTAAAAAGTGCAGGGAAGTTGTGGAGGCATTTAAGTTATGTGTTAGAAACAATATATATATAATAAGTTCAGTTCTGTTGAAGAAGCTAATTGTTTGTATGCCAGGGATGTTTATGCTCCCAAGAGACATGAACTGTTACAATTTGTTTTCAATGATATTGGGTTTCAAGTTGAATCCTGTAGAAAAGAAGAATACTTTATAAGTATTGTCGTCTGATATAACGAGTTTTACATCCTTGTCAAACCATGTAACATATTGGATTCCATCAAGTTTTGTATTTGTGATTAAATGGGTGCCTGCAAATTTACATCTGTGATGACCATTATGCTGCACATTAACAGGGAGTAAAATCAACCCATAAAATTCTCTAAGTCACATGGCTAGGCTCTATATGATCATCCAGACCACTTGCCTAGATTTAACCAATGAACCTTCAAAATCTGAGCAAGTTGTCAGTTTTAATAAATCCAACTGTTTATTTAATTTTGCAACATTTGCTTTAAACTTTAAAAAGTAAAAGGCAGGAAAAGCAAATCATTGTTTCTCAGTTCTTGTGAAAAAATAAGGGGATTTTTTAAAGGAAAAGCTGAGTTTACGACAAAGAAATACACTGATAATAATAATAATGAAGTAACTGAATATTAAAGAAAGATGTCAGAATGTAAGACAAACTTGAATGGTATTCAAAATAATGGAAGGCAATGGATCATCAAGTAAATTACAGAGAGAGTCACACAATCGCATTAATGAACAAAAATCAAACAATTTAAAAACTGTAGTACAACCTAACATTTTATCAGGGTTATTACTGAATAAATTGCAGCCATACACAATGTCATATAAGATAGTAATGGAACACTGTATAATATATGTACGGTTAAAGAAATATTGGAACACCTGTTTCTGTTATGGATTAAGAAACTATTGGGGAATTTGTTTAAAATTACTTAACATTAATATATTATTACAATTGTACAATATAAAACATGAATATGTATAATGCTACACAGGTTTTAATGTTTAACAGTCCAGACAGAAAACTAAACACCTAAGATCAGTGATATATAATATACGGATAATATAATGTGCATGGTAAGAACAAATGTGTGGAGTTAGATAAAACAATAATTACTATTGTTTGGAATATCTAGACAGCATGATATCAAAAGAGTAATTGTTTAGCAAAAATGGGTAGAAACTAAGATAATAAGAAAAACAAGGATGTGTTTATGGCAGAAGGGGGGATAAATAGTATTTGCAAGATTGTATGTGCAATGAAATATATGTAAACATGCATTTGAATATGTAAATAATGTATGTAATCATATATAAATAAAGAACCCATATTATTTTCATTAATGTGCCATGGGGATTGTTGATATCCACCTGAGATACCACTAACTCAGACAGATGAGACCTCTGTGTAACATCTCATTTGAAGGACAGCACACTCACAAGTGTAACACCCCCACCAACAAAAAAATGCATTCTAGTGTTCTAGTGTCAGTATTGCAAAACAAATCCAAGCACCTAGGTGTGGGAAAAGTATTCAAAGTCTTCTGATATATCCACCTGAATCAAAGGCTAGTGTGCTATCTGTAGTGTCAAGTACTTTGCCTGATGAAGGCACACTAGATGAAAATTGACATTGTGTCTCCAAAGTGGTTTGAAAATTCTTCTGTCTTGTACAACTAATTTACAAATAAATCTTTATATCCAAAACATTCTTAATTCTCTATCAGTCATCTCCTACAGACCCATTATTGAATAGTGTGGCCCTCATGACATGTATTTCTCAATGTATATTTTACAACCAGAGATACCCCAAAGATTCCTAACTAAAACGATCAATGACCTTAAAGTCTTCAACTTTTTGAACAGATTGCCAAACCTGTCCCTTTACGTTGTTTCCTACAGACTTCTCTGTGGTGATCTATCTCTGGTCACTTAAGCATGAAAGACCTGATACTCCTTGACTACTTATTCACTCAAATAGTAAAACTGTGTCTCAAATACCAGGTTTAAGTATAAGAACCATCACAAACTGATAAATAAGACAAACTGCCATGATAGATTCACATCCCAGTGTATTTCCATCTCTGGAACAAACTAACTCTGCTCTTCAAGCAGACTAACACCATTGACACTTTGACATCCCCAGTCTGGGCCAGTAATCAAGGAGCTTCAATCCTCACCACTGACACTGGAGAGAAATTTTCGCTTGGATCAAAAATGGATACACCCAGTATTTCCAGATGCAGCTCTCTGCATCAAGCACAATTACACAGGGAACGCACTCAGTCTGGGGTCTGGGTTTCTCTATCTGTCTTCCTCCAGGTTGCCAATTAGACACACTACTGGCACAGCTATAGAGTTGAGACCTCAGCTGAGTGTCCAAGCCAAGTTCCCTACCACTCTCTCTGGGAAACCAGTGCTTAATGTCCCTGCTCCAAGTAGATGACACACACACACACACACACACACTTTGAGATTTGATTTTCAACCACACACACACACACACACAGGTACCAACCTGGGAAAGGCTGGCACAGATTTACTAGCCATGCTCCCTTCTGCCCAGACTATAAGGTAGTTACTGCCACCAGGCACTCCAAAGCCAGCTATTTTAAGGCACTTACAAGGGGACCAAATTATACTGAGTGAAATTAATATTAATACAAATAGTAATGTTGACCAAACAGCAAGCCTTTTAGAAATGGCCCCAGTGTCACCAATAGACATAAGTATTCTCAAAGGTTAAAATATACTCTAAAGGACCAGCCACATTGAAAAATTTAAGTATATTTAATAATAAATAATAAAAAGAACATGAAAATACTAAATATCTATTTACAATAAACATCAGAGTTTCAACCACCGGAAATATTACAATAACACAGACGAACAGATTCACACAGATACAGAAAACAGTACTTAACTAATCTCACTAAATTTTCCTGACTGATGTAAAGAATTACTATTCTCTGGTTACTTACTAGAGCAAAGCAAGATGAGTTAGGCAAGGGATCCTTCTATGTCAGGTTCCAAGAAAGAGATTAACATTAGACTTCAGTCTCATCTAGTATTAGAATATCATTTTTAGTGATGGATTAAAGAGTGACATCAGATATATCTGGTCATCTGACTTCTGTTTCCCATGCAAGCCCCTGTTGCTAGAAACTGCCAGGATTAAGCACCTATGTGTCAATAATACACATACACACACACACACACACACACACACACACACACACACACACACACACACACACACACACACACACACACACACACACACACACACACACACACACACACACAGAACCTTGCTAAGATCTGCTACAGCTCCTGAAAGTCATAAAACAATTTCAAAACTTCACCCTTCCAGAGTAGCAATTATTTCACCCCATTGACAATGCAGAAAGCATCCTAGAACAGATTTTTTGTCTCTGGCTGCACTGAGAACTGTAAGATAGAATCTTTATGGCCTAGGCCCAGTAATTTAATTTCAGAACATTTTCAAAATTTGAGTTTAACCTCTTCTCTTCCTGTATCCTCTGTTAAAACATATACATTTAAAAAGTTACAATAATGCATGGATATTTATTTTTCTGTCCGGCAGGGCACACTGTTGGTACATTTTTAACACAAGCAGCTTTACAAATACATTTTTAACACAAGCATCTGTACAAATCAGTTTGATATACAAATGACTTATAATTCTTTACAAAATTCCAGGTAGCTGTGATGCATATGTTACACATCCACTGCCCTATTTCTTCTGGCATAGCTCGCAGTACCTCACATTGTCACATCTCTCCCTACTTTGAAGACTCAAGCTAGTTTTTCAAATGACCCTTGAGAAATGCTGCTTGAGTGGAATGAGCCTGTCTGGGAACACATCAACCCATAGCCTGTCTTGAGAACCCATCTGCATTGGCATTGCTAACCTCACTATGGTACTGCACTGTCATATCAAGGATTTTGCTTTTTCTTCCATTTCGTAATATATCTCAGCATTTAGCACAAAAGAACATCCTTATGTAAAAGGTGCATCAGAATTTTGCTTTCACCCTGGTCTGGTAGATTTTGTTCCCTTTTAGCCATGCATGTCTGCGAATGACTGATCGCGGTATCCCGATCGCGGCTGCTGGGCATAGGGGCATCATAACCACATTGTGTAGGTGTGCTTACCTTACCCCACTTGTTCAGCAATCCTGCACTCTTCTTAAGAGTTGTTGGTTGTTCAGGCTGCTTCACATTTTGGTCTTTTTGTGATAACAGAAATTGTTATATTTAATAATATTATAGAGCTGGCAGTTTAAGGCCCTCATGGCTGTTAGGCGAGGGTGTAAAACTCCCACCTTTCTAGAGATCTCTAGATTCCCTTCCTTTCCATGGGAAGTGGATTCTTGGGTGTAATTTTGCCTTAATTCCTTTAGGGCATTGAGGGGTCTGGGGGGCTGGCCTTGTATTTTGTAGAGAAAGAAGCAGGAACTAATACTAGTATATGTATCTAAATTAACTGGCAGAGGCAGGAGGCAGAGGAGGAGGCAGGCCAGGCGCCTCAGTATAACGAATATACCAAACAAAGGAAATAGGAGAGGTCTGCCTGCAACCCAATGTTCCACCTTAGTAACTTAGCATTTTGCTGGCTGGCTCAATGTAGCCATGTTAAGGGATTGTGGTCTGTAACCACAGTGAATTTCTTCCCATACAGATAGGGTTGAAGTTTCAGCAGTGCCCATACTATGCCTTGACATTCTTTTTTTACCACTGCATAATATTCCTCCATAAGTTGGAGTCTATGGTTGAGATATACCACTGGGTGTTCTTATCTCTCTCTGAGGAAACCTGGCTCAGTACAACCCCTGTGCAATGGTTTGAGGCATCCACCTGAACAACAAATTATTTGCTGTAATCTGGACTGGCTAACACATGGGGTCTTCCCAAAGCCCATTTAAAAATGCTTTTGGAATGCCTGCTTGCAGGCTGGTGTCCACACTATCTTGTCTGACCTGTTTTTCCTCATCAAGCCTCTGAGGTGAGCAGCTATGGTACTATAATTGGGAACAAACTTTCTACAGTACCCTGCTGTCCCCAAGAACGCCCTCACCTGCTTTTTAGTAAGAGGGGCAAGCCACATCTGAATGGCTTCCACTTTGGCAGGTTGTGGCTTGATCTTATAACTTCCCACTCTATGTCCCAGATAGGAGATCTCTACCATACCCACCTGACACTTACTGGGCTTAATGTTCAACCCTACCCTTTACAGTCTGCCCAAGACCTCCCTGACATGCTGAAGGTGCTCATGCCTGGAATGGTTGTAAATGGTAATATCTACCATCCAGGTAAGCAAGGACATAATCTCTTTCTCCTGCTAGGATATGATTTACCAGCCACTGGAAGGTTGCTGGGGCATTTTTCATCTCAAAGGGCATCTTTGTGAACTCATATAATCTGAAAGGAGTCACAAAGGCTGACCTGTCTATAGAGGTGGGAGTCAAGAGCAGCTGCCAGTAGCCCTTGTTCAGATCAATAGTGGTCAGATACTTAGCCCCACTCAGCTGCTCTAAGGCTTCATCTGTCCTAGACATGGGGTAAGCAACTGACTCTGTGTGACCATTTAGATTCCCTTAGTCCACACAGAACCTGTCATCTTTCTTTGGTACCAGCACCACTGAGGAGGCCCATGGACTGCTGGACTCCTGGATTACCTCAGTTCCAACATTTTCTGTATCCCCTCCCTCAGAGTCTGTCTGACCTGCTCATGCACCATGTAAGGAGCCTGCCTGATAGACCTTTGGGGTCCTCTATCCACATGGTGTTGCACCAGGTGAGTGAACCCAGGTTTCCCAGTTAACATTCCCTCAAGCTCCTGTAACACTGCTTGGATTTCTCTAACCTGCATATTGTATAACTGCTGGGACATTGCTACCCCTTCCACTAACATATCAGTCTGAGCCTCACTGAGGAGATTGGTCACCAGATCCCCTCAGACTCCTCCTGCCATCCACTGCAAATACTTAGCACAAGGGCCTCCCTATAATGGCAAAGTTACATCATGTTAACATGGTACAATTTGTGCCCCTGCCTCTTGTCTGACAGTTCTACCTTGTAGCTAATATAACTGACCTTCCTTACCACTTAGAAGGGTCCCTCCCAAGCTGCCTGCAGCTTATTGTTCTGACAAGAATGATAACCATCACCTGCTGTCCCACAGCACACTTTTGGGCTCGAGCATTCCTGTCATACCAGACCTTTTTATGCTGTTGGGCTCCTGCCAGGTTCTCCTGGGCCAAGCCCATGAGATCCCTAAGCCTTGTCCTGAGGTTTAGGGCATACACCACAACAGACTCATTGTGGGATTCAGACTCACCTCCCACACATCATGAATCAAATATAAAGGCCCCATCACCCTATGCCCATACAGCAACGCAAAGGGTTAAAAAAACTGTGGATTCATGTGGTACTTCTCTGTATGCAAACAGCAGATGGGGCAAATATTTATCCCACTCTCTCCCAAACTTGTCTGCAAATGCCTGTAGCATTGTCATTATTGTAGAGTTTAACCTCTTCACAAGATTATTAGTCTGGGGATGGTAGGGGGTGGTTTTTAGTTACTTCACCCCACAGTGCTTCCACAGAGAAGCCAGCAGGCTTGACATGAAACTGGCATCTCTGTCAGGCAGCATTTCTCTCAGGAAACCTTCCCTGCTGAAAATCTCTAATAAAGCATTTTCCACCATTTCTGCCTTGATGGAGGACAGAGCCACCGCCTCAAGGTATCTAGTAGCATAATCTACTCCCACTAGGATATACTTCTTCCCTGTGGAACTTGGGGTACTCAAAGGCCCCACAATATCCATACCTACCCTCCTCAATCACAGGCAAAGGCATCAAAGGAGCCTTAACATTGTTTCCTGCCTTTTCCACTTTTTGGCACTGCTTACAGGTGCTGCTTTACCCTGTAACTTCCCTTGCAAACCCAGGCCAGTAAAATTCTGCATAATATGTCTCTTGCTATGCTTTATGCCATATAACCTGCAAAAGGAATGTCATGGCCTATGGCTAGAAGTGCCAGATGGCAGGCACCAGGCACTACCAACTGCTGTATTACCTCACACTCTAGCCCTCCCTTAGGGGTCCACTCATTATACAGTAACCCTTTCTTCCAGTGGACGCCTCTTTTTCTTGAGAATCAGGTGCCTCTCTAGCTACCTCCCTCAAGCCACTCAGTGTAGGTCTGAGAGTGAGCCTGTCTAAACTTTATCTTTGTAACTTTTCCCAGCTCCCTTTCCACAGGAAGTTTAGTATCCTCTAACAGTAGTGTCTCACTATCAGCCGGGATACTACCACTCATCTCTGCCCTTGGAGTCACTCTGTCCAAGGGAACATCAATACCTACCATAAGCAGTGTCTCACCTTCTTGCTCACTGCTACAGAGTTACTCCCTCACAGAAATGGCAACATCACCAGCCCTGGCTTCAGGTATGGGTCTGTCTGGGTCTCCCCCAGGCTACCAGACCAACATGCTTGTCTCCAAGCCTGACTGAGTATAACTGCATGCACGCAAGGTAATGCATTATCAGAGTCATTCCCTGTCAAGACATCTGTAGGGATATCTTCAGACACACCTACTTGGTTGCTTCCTTTTCCACCCTGCCAGTCAAGGTGAACCCTGGTCAAAGGCATTTGGAACTGGGTCCCTCCTAAAGTTCTGACTGGAGTGGACTTCCAAAGCAAGTACTGCTCTTCTTTAACTACTGCTGGCTTTACAATGGCTATGTCAGAGGCTGTTTCTGTCTTAGCAGTGGACTATATTCCATTTACTAAGATATGATATAACCTCTGGTGATAGTTTGGTACCCCTGTTTTCTCCAGGAAACTTACCACCAGCATACTATTTCCACTCGCTGGATTCCCCTCCTTTGTTCCTCACCTTCTCTCCATAGACATCTATATGATACATGGCCCCACTGGTTACATTTAAAATATTCAATCCTAGCTGTGTACCTGAACTAGTGGAATCCCCTGTTACTGGTTGTCTCTGTTTGGGTAGTTTATACTGCCCTCCATTGGTTCCCTTTTATCCATGTGCAGCACTAGATATCCCTTTCCTGTGCAGTGATGCCCTGTTTGCTAAGTAGAGATTCCCTTTTTCCTCCAGCTCTTCTGCAGAGTTACACCTTGGTCCTAAGGGTTTGTTCCCTCAACAAACATCTGCCAGCCCTTCAAAAGTGGTGACCTGACACTCACGCATCCACCTATGAAATAAGTGCTCAAGTCAGCAATATAATCACACAAACTTTCATCTGCCTTGTGTCAATGATCATGAAACTTTTTTTTCTGTAAGCTTCAGGTATTAACTTAAAAACATTCAAGTAAACAACATTTGACTCTATCATAATTTAAACAATCAATATCAGACAATTTACAAACAACAGTTACAGTTTTACCATGGAGTAAGGGGGTCAGGAACTAGAGCCCTTGGTCAGCATTACACTGTTTACATACCCTTTCAAATATATGAATAAAATTATCAAACTTATCACCCTCTGTAAACTATAGAAGAAATTTATTGGCCTTTATTGCTTCTGGGGTTCAGTTATTCCCTTCCCCATTGCCTCCATGAACCTGGCGAAGAGTCAGCATCTCTCTCTCATGTTCATACTGTTTCTCATTTTCTTCAGCCTCCAAATTCTGCAGTCTCTCTGCTGATATTAAATTCCAAATGTTTGGCCTCCAGTTCAATTCTCTATAAGTCCAGATGAGTTATTAAACCTTCTTTGGAAAAGGTCAACTGTCCTGTTTCTGAGATCTACAAATTCCAATTACCAGACTGGTTATTCTCCTGGTTGCTGGTCTGGTCTACAGTGGCAATTAAGGCTGAAATAATTTCCTCTTTAGTCAGGTTGGCATGCACCAGGCCTTTGGCTTCACACAGCTTGGTCAACTGGTTCTTTGTCAGCTTGCCATAATCCTCTGTTGACAACTTTGCCTGTTTTCTCTGACTAAACTAAACTAACAAAAAACAAATGAATAAATAAATAACTGTTGTGAAATGAAACTCTGAACATTTACCCTGTGGCTTCTGAGAAAACACAGCTTCAATGACAACTGCCTGCAGGCTACAGATGTTTGATTAATGTCCACACCACTGCTCACCAATATGTGACATCCCCGTTTTGGACCAGTATTAAAGGAGCGTCAATCCTCACTAGTGACACAGGAGAGGGACATTCACTTGGAACAAAAATGGACACACCCAGGATTTCTAGATTCAGCTCTCTGCATCAAGCACTATTTCCCTTAAGAGCACACAGGGAACATACTCATTCTGGGGTCTGGGTTTCTCTGTCTGTCTCCCTCCAGGTCTCCAATCAGACTCCTCACTGACACAGCTATAGAATTTTGACCTCAGTTAAGTGTTCAATCCAAGTTCTCTACCACTTTCTCACTGAAACCAGTGTTTCATGTCCCTGCTCCAAGTAGCTGACACCCCCCCCCACACACACACACCTGGGAAAGGCTGGCACAGATTTATTAGCTATGCCCCCTTCTGCCCAGACTATAAGGTATTTGCTGTCACCAGACACTCCAAAGCCAGCTACTCTAAGGCTGTTGCAGGGGTACCCAATTATACTGAGTGAAGTTAATATTAATACAAATATTACTGTTAACCAAACAGCCAGGGTTTCAGGAATTGCCTCAGTGTCACCAATAGATATAAATACTCTCAAAGGTTAAAATATTCTGTAAAGGACCAGCCACAATGAAAACTGTACATATATTTAATAATAAATAATAAAAGAATGTGAAAATACTTAATATCTATTTACAATAAACACGAGTTCCATTCACAGGATATATGAAAATAAGACAGACAAATGGACTCACACAGATACAGAAAAACAGTACGTAACTAATCTCACTGTATTTTCCTTACTGATCTAAAGAATTACTATTCCCTGGTTACTTACTAGTTCAAGGCAAGATAAAGTAGGTGAGGGATCCTTCTATGTCAGGTTCCAAGAAAGAGACTAATAATTTTTAGTGATGGATTGCAGAATGACATCAAACACATCTGGTCATCCGACTTCTGTTTCACATGCACCCCCCATTGCTAGAAACTGTCAGGAATTTGCACCTATGTGTCAGTAATCCACACACACAGAATCTTGCTAAGATCTGCTGCAGCTCCTGGAAGTCATATAACAATTTCAAACCTCCACACTTCCAGCGTAGCATTTAGTTCACCCCAATGGCAATACAGGAAGCTTCCTAGTACATACTTTATGTCTCTGGCTGCCTTAAGAACTGTAAGATAACATTTTTTTGTGGCCCAGGTCCAGTAATTTAATTTCAGAACATTTTCAAAGTTTGAGATTAACATATTCTCTCCCTGTATCCTCTGTTAAAACATATTCTTTTACACAGTTACAATAATGCATGTATATTTCTTTTCCTGTCCAGCAGGGCACACTGTTGGTACATTTTTAACACAAGCAGCTTTACAAATACATTTTTCAACACAAGAATCTGTACAAATCAGTTTAATATACACGTGACATATAATTCTTTACAAAATTCCAGCTTGTTGTGCTGCATATGTTACACGTCCACTGCCCTACTTCTCCTAGTATAGCTCGCAATACCTCACATCATCACAGCCACCTACAAGGTTAACCAAAGTAGTTGGATGGGCATCCTCAATTCCTCCCCAAATATATCTGGCTTTGTTCTCCTTGAGACCGAAGAGAATATTTAAATATGGTTTATTGTTTAGCTCATAATGGTCAGTATACTGATTATTTATTATTTGCTTAAGAACTAATTAACAAATTCTGGCATTTATTCCAATAATAATCTTTATATTGTAGACACTTCCTTAATCACTTTTCTCAAAGATCTGGATAGTACACTAGTCCTCAGGCTTGTATGATTAATTTGTATTTACCAGTTTCGTAAAAAGACATTCAAAATAAATTCAAAATGCTCAAAGGTAATAAAACACTTAAGCCAGATGCCTATCAGAAACTTATGTTACTAACTCAACCACATTGAAAAAAATCTGAAATGAGTTCCTCTCTAATGGAATTGTCTCAGTCAATGGAAAATATCATGCATAGCTGCAATGCCCAAACTTAATAAAGATACCACTTGATGCATTTTATATGTCTGTCTCCCTAAGGAATGACAATTAAAATAGTTTACATTAACATTCAGAAACAGTTTGTGTGATGAGCTGTGGTTCAAAGTGGTTCTAAGGCCTTGTCTGTTTCTTTATTCTGCTCTTCGTAGAATAGTTAAATTCTCACGTATGTTTCAGTAGCAGATTAAATGAGGACTTATACAATTAGAGCAATGCACAAAAAATATATTTGAATAGTCAGCACAAATTCAGTTAATGTGAGACTAGATACAGAAAAGTGCAATGAACGGGAGTGTTAAGAGCAATCTGTGTAGCATGTCTGAGGCTGGTGAAGTAAAAATGTGGTACAATATTTACTATATTCAAAAGTTGCTTAGTTACATAGTTGTGGGAGATGACAGTTATTGCATGGAGGATAGGAATAAACAGGCTACTCGCGAACACATAATCCAGTATTCTGTAGGAGAACAGACTTCAAAGAACATAAGAATATAGTTACTTGGTTTTATTAATTATTTTATTGGGAAGCTTGCAATCCTGAGGCATGTGATAATAGAATAAGAAAGGACAAAATGCAGTTAGTTTATGCAATGACACTTTTGGGGTTAATGTTTGCATAGAGGACATGAAAACACAAAAGCCTACCTGGGTTGGACAGCTGGATTCATGAAATGACAGAGTATTTTGCTGTTTAGAGGATTAAGTGCCATGGTTCACCAAATAAAGTCTATCAATTTGCAGACAAAATTTCAAACTTTCATTTCTCATACTTGATTTTTCCTATTCAAGATCATAGTGAGGAAGAAAACCAGTTCAGGACAAAACATAGTCTATCATGGGATGCAGTCACAGACACTCACACACACACACACACACACACACACACACACACACACACACACACACACACACACACACACACACACACACACACACACACACACACACACACGCACACACACACACACATACACACACACACACACACACACACACACGCACACGCATGTGCAGTTTAGAGGATCAACCAGTCACTTGTCTGATATGTCTCAGACAGACGTAGGAGCAAATGGAGACCAAAAGTAAAGTCTCATGAAGACAGCAATTGCAAATGATGTTATAGTAAGCATTTCTCATTTATGTCAAACTCTAAGCTGGAAGGGACAAAGTGGTAACACATCTGGTATTACTGGTTGTTCTTTGTATGTGATTGCCATAGTTTTACTAGATGGAATAATCTCCATTGCTAAGTAACACTAGAAAGAAAAAAAATCATTAAAGTACAGTGAAGATGGAAATAAAAGCAAATCCTAGGACAGACAATAAAAAGGAAGCTTCATTCTTCATTGTGCCAGTGTTGCCTCAAACAACAAAAAAAATGTGTCTCTACCTCCAACAGAATTTAAAAAAGCAAGTTAGCTGTCAGTGTGTAAAAATGTGACAGAATAGGAAATGCATTATCAGTATAATCTACCAATGATAAAAATCATCAAACTTGGAACAAAAACTACCATCGACACCTACTTACTGCCATATTGAGTGAGATTAACAATCAAGTTTCTCTCTCAATCTTTTGTCAGAAAATCTGATACAATATGTAACTTCTTGAGTAGCATATGTTGAAAGCAAAGCATGCTTTTTCACTGTCTTTGGATATAATATAAACACTGTACTGCAGATCAATAATCAACACATTTTGCACAAGTCATTTCACAAGGCACTTAGTTGAGCTTAGCAGTCATCTTTAATTAAAGTATTAATAAACATTTGAAAATGATACATGACTTACCAGAATCAGTAAAATGTTTAACTATGCATAGGACTTATTCAAAGATATTCAGTACAGCTACTACTTTTTATTATGGAGAGATGGTATCTCTAAAAGTAGAATAACAGAAAAATTTACTATTCAAATAAGGTGGCATATATTTATTCAGCCAGTTCAAACACTGTTTTTCTCTCACTAATAGCAAATTATCTTATTTGCCACCACATGGTTGTATCTTTCAATGGGTATAAAGTCCTGATTATGATAACCCATATCATGAAGTATTGCCTGGAGTGCAAGAAAAGGTCATAGGGGTGACAGGAGAGAGAATGGCTGTCTTTATCTAACCAATGACATACGGGGGGGGGGTGTTGCTTCACTGGTCCCTAACAGAAACTAAAATTATATTTGAGCTATCTGATGGGTCATAGTGTTCACAAGGGTATGACAAGCACTGTATACTGTTTAAATAAAACAATTTGTTACAAGCAGTGAACACTGCATAAATAAAACAATCTGCAGTGTTTTCTTTCCTTTGTATACATTGGTTTATTTGTCTCCACATATGTCTGACATTCCGTGGACTTTATTTGCCTGCAATATTTTAAAAAAAAGACATCAGAAATATCAGAAATTCAGTCTAAAGGATATAATCAAGTATTTCTGTCATGGAAGTCACTACGTATTGAGCAAATAAATTGCTCATTATATTGTATGAATTTTATTGATAATTTCAAAAAAGTGAACAGTTTAGGTAGGTCATAAGAGATACATTAACTTAGTTTACAAAAGATGTTACACCAGTGCCTTCTGAGGCAGCTTACCTACAGAGCTGCCACGTGACCAAAAAAAGGTAGGCCACAAATGTATCAATTATATGCTATTGTGCTCTAAATAAGAGAAAAAAGATCAGGTACAAATCTTAACAAGGCATTCAAGATTATTTTTAAACTGCAGTGATATGAACTACATATTGCTTGATGGCATGCTTTAATTAGAAGTTTAAGTGTGTGTTTTTTTTTTCCACTCAAACCGTGATGTGACATAACACTGAAAGCAACACCTCTGATATACCAAAGCAGAGTATTCATGCTAAATTAATGGGAGTCACAAGGGCCTACATTTTCAGAATGTTGGAAATACCAGTTTTGGCAATTGTCAAAATAGTGTGTAAATGAAAGATTTTTGACCACCTTGTAAACTTCAAGATATGGCTACTATAGAATATAAATTCACCAGGAAAGTCGCCTTCAGAATGCTTCACAATCTATCTGAGCTGCCAATTACAAGGCTTAATATACCAAATGCTTTATAGTACTTTGTTGTTCAGTCCCACTAGCATGATACTTCAATTTGTATGTATATTGTAGTCCTACTATAACTTTCGCTTGTTTCATGTATTACTTCTGTGTTCCTATTTTTAATTTAGTATCTTCACACAAATATTCAGTTGCAGGTTTGAGTTCATAATTTTAGCTCTGGCATTGCTCACTTAAATAAAAGTAAGCTATAAATCTAACAGTTCAATAAAATGCAGTGGATGTTCTTTTCTGTGTGTTAATATACATATTTTTTAATTTCAAAATACAGAGTCATGTAAAATCTGTAAGTTTTTCATTTAAATAAATGTAATTAGGGAACTAATTCCCTATTTTACTTAAACTTGCAGCTTACAATAACTGCAACCATTTCTGAACAGAATATGCAGTTCATAGGCACTGTACACATTAATAAAAATCATATAAAGAATGGAAATATTTTTTGTTGTGAAACAATAACAAGTCTATACAGGATTTGGTATGACAGTACCATTAGCAACATAAACATTTTGTATTTGTATTATAAATTTAGTTATCATTTTGGCCCCTTCTCAGTTACTACCATGACATATGAAAGACTGAATTATTGTACGTTAGTAAAGGCAGAGCATACAGTAACATTATGTACATTATTTTATCTTTTGAAAACTATTTAATTTAAACTACAACCATGATATTTTGTACATACATATGTAGTAACTCAAGCTGCAATCACTTGTACCACTTTATTGCTTTATTTTTACTACTGCAAGATCAATGCTTACAAAGTTCAAACTCAGAAATTAGAAAACTTATGGCCATGTAAATCACCAAATCCCTAAAATTCCTACTGCTCTGAACACAAGGAGACGCGCCACCATGTGTCCTCATTGGGGGTGGGGGTCAAGTCTAGGATTTCAGAATTATCATTTTTCCAATTTCAGAGTTTCAGGGTTTCATAATTTGAATGGTGCCTTTTGTATTTGCAAACATCTGTCTTGTGATTAAAGCCAGCTTTTGCAACCTTAATTTAAGACTGATTGCTTTGGTTAGTGCTTTGTGCATGCAGCGTAGTGAGAAGAGCATCAGTCACGTCCATGACAGTGCCCATGGCAGTGGAAGATGCAGCAATGGACAGTATGGAAAGAGAAGCTTTCTCCGGAATCATGTAAGCGTGCTGTATTATTGCTCATCCACCCATTGTCATGGCCATGTAGAGCTGTGCTGCTCAATGGCCCTGCCCATCTGGCTAAAAGAGGCAGAGTATATCCATGAATGAAGCCCAGAGGATACTGACTTGATGGAGTTCCATCCAGGTCATTTGGCTGTCCTTCATCATCCCTCTCTTCCCCCATCATTATTTTCTCCATCTATTTGTGTAACTCCCTATCCCCTCATTTTAGTCCATACTTGCTATCTCTAGCTGTCCACACTCTCATCCTCCCTTTCTCTAGCTGTAACACTCACATCCTCTCTATCACTAGTTGTCCAGACTCTCATATTAAAATTAAATATGAGAAGGTGAGTTTCA